>NC_143051.1:16590000-16787500 GCF_057628025.1 Oncorhynchus mykiss | reverse complement strand
TTATGGTTGGTTATGTAGGCTTCTTCTAACCCAAATACTTTCTACTACATATAATAATACGATTAAATTATATCTTTACATTAAAAACTAAAGTCTATCAGAATTCCAGTCATTCCAATAAATGTTATACCCCTTGATCTTCAAGAACAGGATTTGGAATTACGGAAGTATAGATTAGCCAAATTGTTTTACCTGAGCATGACCCCAAAACTAAGGACTTATTTACTCTGTTGTTTATTTTGCTGTCATGGTAGACTTATTTGGCTCATTGATTTGAGTTGAAAAATAAATTATGTTTTGAGAACTACTGAAAAGTGCTATTTACATGTGAAAAATGAATGCCATTTGCTATAGGCCTATTGTTTTCCTTTTTGTTGGTGATATCTTCATAATATGCAACTGTTTAACAATAACAAAATGGTCGCCCCACCTCTGTTTAGGTAAAAAGCTGAGGGATGGACCTGGAGAAATGTAACCATTCTCAGATTAATAGACCAAGCTATGGATGCAATAATATCAAAAGTATTGTTTTAACCATGCTATGAGGATATACAGTGTTACAATGTTTACAAACATCGGAGAAAAAAAGCTTATATTTTGGGTTCTCATGGAGAGTAACAGTTGATTTTTCATGGAATATCTAGGTGTACAGAGGCCCATTATCGGCAACCATCATTCCTGTGTTCCAATGGCACGTTGTGTTTGCTAATCCAAGTTTAGAATTTTAAAAGGCTAATTGATCATTAGAATACTTTTTTGCAATTATGTTAGCACAGCTGAAATCTGTTGTCCTGATTAAAGAAGCAATAAAACGGTCTTTCTTTAGACAAGTTAAGTATCTGGAGCATCAGCATTTGTGGGTTCGATTACAGGCTCAAAATGGCCAGAAATTAAGTACTTTCTTCTGAAACTTCTTGTTCTGAGAAATTAAGGCTATTCCATGCGAGAAATGTCCAAGAAACTGAAGATCTCGTACGATGCTGTGTACTACTCCCTTCACAGAACAGGTGCATATTGAAGATGTTGGAAGAACTGTCCACATTTAGCCTACTTTTTGTCAGCCAACAAGATGAGTAAGCCTAACGACCAGCAAAAGCACTAGCCTATGTCAATCTACTATCCCCCATGGTACAAAAGTTGACCTATTCTGTGCGATAAATAAATATTCCAAACATAGTCTGGAACAGTTGTGGGATGCGATAGATCCCAAATTAATACAACCAGTCGCATCAAACAAACGTTTCAAGGCAATGAGGCTGATGCAACAGATCAGAACGTTTAGCTTAAAATGTGGATAAACTGTTAGGCTATTTATTCACATGATCAGCACAGCAATGTGCACACGGCAGTAGGCTATTAGCGCGAATGTTCCAAAATGCCATCAATTAGCGGAAAAACACCATTCTCAAGTGACCCTAAATGCGATTATGCATGTGATGCTTTATTATACTTGTGCATTTGTATGGTGAAAATGATCTTCCCCAAACCTGAAACTCACGCTGCCTACGTATGCCAGGCTGTACACCAGTTGGAAATGAATGTGCTTAACTTGAAGTCATTAGTTGGCCACTTTAGTTGTGATATGGGCTAGGCTACATGAGGTGTGCGACTATGATTTGAGAAAGTAAAAAAATAAAGGTATGCACTTTTTCCTGCCTAATGCACACAAACTGGGTGGCATTCACACGTGAAAATGCATCCTTCACAAGTGAAAATGCATCCTTCACAAGTGATAGGCTAATATTGTCACCCATTCTTAATTTAATGTTGTCTTTACATATATTAAATAATATACGTGTGAAATTAGTTTTGATTTAGAATGGACCATTATCATGCCCCTGTTTCACAACAGGAGCATAGGAAAAGAATACTGGTCGCCTATGCATTTAAAAAACGAATGGAGGATGCTTTTCCTGTGGTTTATAGTGGTTAGAGCATTGGACTAGTAACCGAAAGGTTGCAAGGTAAAGGTTGCAAGGTTGCAAGGTAAAAATCTGTCGTTCTGCCTCTGAACAAGGCAGTTAACACACTGTTCCTAGGTCGTCATTGAAAATAGGAATGTATTCTTAACTGACCTGCCTAGTTAAATAAAGGTTTTTTAAAAAATAGGGAAAGTTGATAAATATAGTAGATCTAGCCTATAGAAAGCTGATGGGATCCTCTTTTTAATAGAGGCCATCAAACTCTGTTTTCTCACGCAATTGCATTAGCCTATAGAAATGTTGCGCATCATGAGCTCATCGGCTCTCATGAAGTGTTTTGATTCGATTTTTGGTAACATTTGCATTGGATGTTAGAGTGATTAGAGGGACAATAGAATGCTGGCTACCAAGCAGTTAGCAATTTTGGTAGTCTACTAATGAACGTCAGAGCTTGGAGAAGCCTAGTTACCATGATGTCATGTGGAAGTTGACTGCGGTGTGGTGGTTATACGGTCACCGTAACAACCCTGATCAGAACAGCGTTAGTGGTGCTGTGATTACTCAGTTCTCAGTAAGGGGAAATCAGGTTAACCAGTGAATTAGTGTGGAGATGTTGTCAGCATTAGTAATTTATCCATGGATGGTGTGAAAAGCCCCCCCGTCACCACTTCAGTGTCTCATTACAGTTGAGTTGAATGGGTTTTCAAAAAAAGGCTTTTTATAAGGTTGCTCAAAATATCAGTCAGAAGTGGTTATTTGTCTGGAACTTTGTCAAAAACTGCTCAGACACTTTCAAATGTGGTGTCTTCCTTACTTTGAGTTATTGATATGGACTTGAATGTTCTGCTGCTATGAAATCGGTATAATTCAAAACAGGTTCTACCCCTTGAAGTGTATTCTCCCAGTGAAAGACCTATGGGCCTCCTCTTGAGATTCAGTCTGTCTTGAAATGATTCATTACCTCGAGCACCACTTTGATTCGACAACCAACATATAATTAAAGTGTGGTGCGTTCACAATGAAATTCATTATCATTTTTCTCTCTACCATCCTCCCTCTTGCCCTTTTATTACTTGTGCTCAGATAAAACTGAACATTCAATAGACAGAATATGATTATTTTTTTTTTCACTGATGTGCATTTTTATTTTTTTTTAAATAAAGTGCTCTGGAGAACTTTCAGTTTATTCAGTGACATACAATTGAGTCAGTACATGAGTGTTTCTGTAGTGGAAGTGAAGCAGTATTGGATTAGGTATTGGTTTAATTGGTCTGGCCTGAAAAAACAGGAACCCTGAGTGACTCAGCTTGCATTTGAAATAACTTACCCTCATAGCTTTCACTCTTTATTTTTGGATTTTGTTATGGTTGAAAAATGAAGAAAGCTTTATGCAATCTTTTTGAGTGTGGACCATCACACCTTTTGTCCACAAGTTTTACGCATCAGCCGAGCTTCTGGGAGAGCCGGTGGTCCCCTTCTAATTTGTTGGTCAAATACAGTCATGTTTGTAAGGTGCATTAAGTGCAATCTCAAAGTTATTTATTTTACACCAATACTTTTATGTAATGTATTTGAGCGTTTAACATACAGTAAGCTACTTCCGGTGGCAGGTAGCCTGGCGGGGAGGAGCGCTGCGCCTGTAAAGTTTTGTCATTCTGAGCCAGGCAATTACCTAACTGTTCCCCAGGCGCCAAAGACATGGATGTTGATTAAGGCAGCCATCCGCACCTCTCTGATTCAGAGGGGTTAAATGCAGAAGTCACATTTCAGTTGAATGCGTTCAGTTGTACAACTGACTAGGTATCCCCTTTTTTTTGTTAATATATACTGTACCTGAACAATGACTAAGGCTCGTATGGTATACATAATACATCGTATTTGATCCATTTAATATAGTAACTGTTCTAGATCTCTTGAAATGTAAGACATGTAAGTGACTGTTCAAAGATGGTCTCTGAACCCCCTTCTGATGGCAGTCTGCGTCAATAACACTCTCCTGTGTACTATTTTGTAGCTACTGTTTAAAAGCAGATTGCTTTTGATGCCACTGTCTGTCTTAAGGCACCATTTATCAGTGGCTGCGTACTAGAAGAGACAGTATCACTGTGACATTAAAGTTATCCCTTAGGGTTGTCTGGTTCCTCTCTCCCTAATGCCCTTGTTTTCTCTCTGCATAATGTTTACAATCATTATCATTAAACCAGAAAATGTCAAGAACTTTGAACATTTCTTCATGTGCAGTTGCAAAAAACATCAAGCGCTATGATGAAACTGGCTCTCACGAGGACCGCCACAGGAAAGGAATAAGACCCAGAGTTACCTCTGTTGCAGTTCATTAGAATTACCAGCCTCATAAATTGCAGCCCAAATAAATGCTTCACAGAGTTAAAGTAACAGACACATCTCAACATCAACTGTTCAGAGGAGACTGTGTGAATCAGGCCTTCATTATCGAATGTCTGCAAAGAAACCACTACTAAAGGACACCAGTAAGAAGAAGAGACTTGCTCGGGCCAAGAAACACATGCAATGGACATTAGACTGGTGGAAATCTGTCCTTTGAGTTCAAATTTGCGATTTTTGGTTCCAACCGCCGTGTCTTTGTGAGATGCAGAGTAGGTGAACAGATGATCTCCGCAGCATTCTGCAGAGATACGCCATCTCATCTGGTTTACGCTTAGTGGGTCTATAATTTGTTTTTCAACAGGACAATGACCCAACACACCTCCAAGCTGTGTAAGGGCTATGTGACGAAGGAGAGTGATGGAGTGCTGCATCAGATCACCTGGCCTCCACAATCACCCGACCTCAACCCAATTGAGATCGTCTGGGATGAGTTGGACGGCAGATTGAAATAAAAGCAGCCAACAAGTGCGCAGCATATGTGGGAACTGTTGGAAAGCATTCCAGGTGAAGCTGGTTGAGAGAATGCCAAGTGTGTGCAAATGCCAGAGTTTTGGCGACTGTACAGCTGACTAGCGCTAGCTAACACTACCTACCTAGCTAATGCTATGTATTGATATATTATTGCCCAAAATAATATTGTGATATGTAACGATCTATTTTTTGTCCATCACTAATGAGTGATTTTGTCTCTTTAAGCATCTGTTGAACTTAAGCGATTCATTCTTCAGAGGCTATGCTTTCAGATATTGAACTCTTCTTGCTGTGAGCGCCTCTGTTTTTAGCTACCGTTATAGGATTCCGACACCGGGCTCTTCAACTGGTTTGTCACTTTATTGAATCTTCATTTCCCTCCTCTTGGATGCTCTGCTCCGTTTTGATGGAAGCTATAAATCGCATGTCTGTGTCATAATGGAATGGATGCAAAGCGTTCCCAAGCACTGACACATTGGTTCAGCCTATATATTTATTCAACAATCACCAAATTTATATTCTGTCTTTTCTTCCTCAGCTCAAGTTGTCTTTTGTGGATTCACCCTGACTTTAGAAACATTTCAGATGACCCTTTTTAATCACCCAAACAATATCTCAACCATTGTGCATCTTGCGTAATTGCACAGGCTTATGCAAGTTGAATGAACGCCTTCTGAGAGAACAGCAAGTGGAATTGCAACACAGTGTTGTGTTAGCATGTGTCTGGATAAACAGATTAGCAACTATAATTAATATGTAGCAGACTTAGTGACGCTACAGTATAACTGCTCTGGCAAATTACTTTAACATTTAGGCTACTCCAATCTCCGCAAGAGTGCACTCTCATGGATAACGCACATTAAGTTGACTTGGTACCTCAAGAGAAATAAACAGAAATATCCATAATAATATGGTCTGTAAACTTCCTTATGGCCAATAACATAGTACATCAAGCCGAGACCAATAGTTGCCAAAAGAGGTAATGTAATGTACATAAGGCCCTACAGTAGATGTACAGCCTCATCCAGGCAAAATAGACATTTTTGGATGTTTCTCAAACAGTAGAGTAGCTGTATTAAGAAAGATGTATGTTCTGGCGCCAAGCAGGTATTAACCCTGCCGAAAGGAAGAGAGTAGGATAGATGGAGTACTGCTACCAGATACACATCAGCAGAGGAGACGGCCGAGAGTTCCTTTGAACACAAACCAGTCTGGCAGGGCAATAATAGTCCAGCGACACAAAACATCAAAGGGTGCGCAGTGCAAAAAAAGAGAAAGTCTGCTGCAGTGTGTAAAGCAATGGAGAGGGAAATGAGAGAGGAGGGGGTCTTAGCTGTTGACTTCAGGCTCGTTTGTCTGTGCAATTCAACTGTTGGTTTGATTGTCAAAGTATTTCAACACTGTTGCTACTAATCCATGCAATCAATGACAGGAGCGGTCCCATTAGATTCCAAACTGGACCTAGAGCGTTAACACCGGCGATCGATTTAAAAACTTTACAAACTAAGCACGCTGAAAATAAACAAGACTTCTGCAAAGAGTAGCACACACTGTCAAAACTGTCGCGCCAACCGAGACCTTTCACAAAGAGCCAGAATGGCCATCTTCATTTCCTGACTGCCGACGTGGCTGCGCAGATGAAGGGTCTGTGTAGGATTTCGCCACAATGGAAACTACTACTCTGGATAAGTATATTTTTTTATTTAACCTTTATTTAACGAGGCAAGTCAGTTAAGAAAAATTCTTATTTACAATGACGGCCTACACCGGCCAAACCCAGACGACGCTGGGCCAATTGTGCGCCGCCCTATGGGACTCCCAATCACGCCCGGTTGTGATACAGCCTGGATGCGAACCAAGGTGTCTGTAGTGACGCCTCAAGCATTGAGATGCAGTGTCTTAGACCACTGCGCCACTCGGGAGCCAAAATATCAGAAGCCAACTCTACGAAAGTCTGTTTCCCCCCCAGTTTTCTGGTAAGAGACAGTTTTATTCCATTAGTGTATCAGGCTATGTGGAGAATGTCTCAGGGATGGGGAGAAGTGGAGGATCCCTAAAAACTTAAGGCCATATATTTGTTCTGTGGGACCATGTAGAACCAAGCCATTTCACAGCATTGGACCAGTAACCGAAGGTCGCTGGTTCAAATCCCTGAGCCGGCAAGGTGGAAAATCTACCGTTCTGCCCTTGAGCAAGGCAGTTAACCTGCTTTGCTGTCTAGTCAATAAGAGTATGACATTTTTGCCGCCCGGAGCATTGAATTCAATATCAAGGGAAGCTAGCCAGTATTTGGCCTCTTGATCAATAAATTATGAAAGAATAACCAATCAGCGTGGAGCTAAAATGAGTGAGCTCAACTGTGAATGGTCCTGGTGTGCCAAAACAACGTGTCAAGGGAAGCCAGTTGGGATTTGGCTTCACACCAATCACATCAAAAGCAAAACATCATTGACAGAAAAAACATGAATTGTTGCATCTTGTTGTGTCGTTGTGCTGCAGTAGCTACCTAAAATCTTCCCTTTTATTAGCCATGGAGGAAGATAGCCAACCATGAATTCATACATTGTGACCCTGGCCTGAGTTCGAAATCTAGCTAGAAGTAGTAGGTTAACTCGCTAGTTAGCTGGCTCATCGTTGCCTATGAAAGTAATTTAGGCTAGTTAGCAGGCCTTTTAGTCAGGTAGCCTAGTCTAGGACAACAAAAAAACGTGTAGACTACTGTATGACAGTCATAGACCGTTTTGTCAACATCAAAGACAGGAGAGTGGTATTGGCGTTCCTCTACAAGAAGGGAAAAGGGATACCTTGTCAGTTTTACAACTGAATGCATTCAACTGAATCAGAGAGCTGCGGGGGACTGCCTTAATCGACATCCACTCCATCGGCACTTGGGGAGCAGTTGTTGTTGGGGGTTAACTGCCTTGCTCAGAGGCAGACTGACAGATTTCTACCTTGTCGGCTCTGGATTCGTTCCTACCCGCCAGGCTACATTTTTCTTCTACTTTCCCACACACACACACACACAGACACAGCCAGACAGACGGCAATCAGTCCCATGGACAGCCACATGATATTTGGCTTACATTGATTAGACTAAATCCTTTTTGGAATGTTGTTGTCACTATTAGTCTCAGCAGAGGTGATTTGATGATGCTGAAATGATGCTGGAATGACGTTAGTTGTCACTATTAGTCTCAGCTGAGGTGATTTGATGATGTTGAAATGATGCTGGAATGACGTTAGTTGTCACTAGTCTCAGCAGAGGTGATTTGATGATGCTGAAATGATGCTGGAATGACGTTAGTTGTCACTGTTAGTCTCAGCAGAGGTGATTTGATGATGCTGAAATGATGCTGGAATGACGTTAGTTGTCACTATTAGTCTCAGCAGAGGTGATTTGATGATGCTGAAATGATGCTGGAATGACGTTAGTTGTCACTGTTAGTCTCAGCAGAGGTGATTTGATGATGCTGAAATGATGCTGAAATGATGCTGAAATGATGCTAGCAGAGGCGGCTCTGGGTTTCTTCGACTTCCGGTAACTCTGTAGTTCCTAATCAATACCAGACAGATGTTGCTCTCTGGTTTTGTGATGAAAGAAACGTGTTTGTGGTTGAATTTATTCTGCTGTGTTGCTTTTGTCTTCCCGTTGTGTCGGCCTTATATCATAGCGGCGTATGAACTAATGGGCGTTTTGTCTTCCCGTTGTGTCGGCCTTATATATCACAGTGGCGTATGAACTAATGGGTTATAGAGCGGCAAACAAAGCAATTGTCACACACAGGTTGTAAAATGTATTTTCCCCCCTGGCTTGGCTTCTCCGGGGGTGTTACCCACGCACCACTGCTGTACAGTATGTGGCCTTTTGTCTCAGACTTGGCTGATCAGAACATTGAAAGGCGTTTGTTCTCTTCCATGGGACACAGCCATTCTGTGCCTGGGTTTCCCTGATAAAACTCTGAATTCCAGAAACTGGAGTGTTTTGTCTACTGAGGGGCCAGGAACCTATGATGATGTTAATGTGAATCATTACTTACTGCTGTGGGTTTAGGAACAACGCAATCAAGTGGGGAAGTTTAAAATCCTTCATTTATTAAAACAAATAACTAAAAGACTAAACCTTTTAATCCAATTATCTTTTGTTTTTGTTGTGTAAATAGAACTAAATAAGATTTCAGTCTGCGTATACCTGATTAGTGTGTATCCAGATGTGAATTCCTTTAATACAAGCTGTTTTCTCAACAAGTATCTTCTTGATTTGATAGATTGTTTTCTGTCGTGTTATCCGTGTAGGCCCTACGGTTACTGTAAATATTCAAGATGCCCAAAGGGCACAGGAAGACGGTTTATGTTAATGTGGTTTAATCTATTCAACAGCTAATGCATGTCTTTTTGAGCATGTAAAAGTCATTTATTACTAATACATACTTAATGGATTGACAACAGCATGTATTATACTGTAGCAAAGATTGGGATATCAAAATGAAAAAAACGATTTACTTAAGAGTCACTTACTCACCTCAAGTCTTTACGATTGCAGGTCGTTTTTTTAATTCATGGGCTACAGTGTGAATCCCAAAACTGCCCACCATTAGGAAAAATATTCTGTATCTTTCCCATCAAAAACTGTAATTAAAACAAGGTAAGAGTTGCAAACTGTTCTCTGTTTTTATGGAGATCGTCAGGACGTTCATACCGTGTTAAATCCACAGGAGGAAACCATGTGGATTTATGAGCAATGTGAAGAGAAACAGATTTTCTTTGTAGTCTTCAGGGGGAACATTTTATTTTCCTCTTTGATTAAAGTGATGGTTTATGCCTGTGAAGCATGGTTAATAAAAGGACACAGTGTGCTCTTTTTGTTGATGTAAATAGGAAACCTTGTATATGCACCGTAAATACATTTGATCTTGAAGACGTCGTTGTTTTTTAAATACAATGCCTTCAGAAAGTATTCCTGCCTCTTGACTTATTCCATATTTAGTTGTAATTTTCTCATTCACCTACACACAATACCCCATAATGACAAAGTGAAATAATGTTTTTATTAAATGAAATACATAAATATCTCATTTACGTAAGTATTCACAACCGAGTCAATACTTTTGACTGAAACACCTTGGGCAGCGATTGCAGCTGTGAGTCTTTCTGGGTAAGTTTCTCAGAAATGTCCACAGAAATGTTCAAAACCATTTTCAGGTCTTGCCGTAGATTTTCAAGTATATTCAAGTGAAAACTTTGACTGCAACTCAGGAACATTCACTGTCTTCTTGGTAAGCAACTCCAGTGTAGATTTGACATTGTGTTTTAGGTTAATGTCCTGCTAAACTTAATCTCGCAGTGTCAGGTGGAAAGCAGACTGAACCAGGTTTTCCTCTAGGATTTTGCCTTTGCTTAGCTCCATTCCGTTTATTTTTCTATCCTGAAAAACTCCCCAGTCCTTAAAGATTACAAGCATATCCATAGCAACATGCAGGCACCACCATGCTTGGAGATATGGAGAGTGGTACTCCGTGATGTGTTGTATTAGATTTGCTCCAAACATAATACTTTGTATTCAGAACTAAAAGTGAATTGCTCTGCCACATTCTTTGCAGTATTACTTCAGTGACTTATTACAAACAGGAAGCATGTTTTGGAATATTTTTTTCTATACAGGCTTCTTTCTTTTCAATCTGTCATATTGTGGAGTAACTACAATGTTGTTGATCCATCCTCAGTTTTCTCCTATCACAGCCTTTAGACTCTGTAACTGTGTTAAAGTCACCATTGGCCTCATGGTGAAATCCCTGAGTGGTTTCCTTCCTCTCTGGAAAATGAGTTAGGAAGGATGCCTGTATCTTTGTAGTGACTGGGTGTATTGATACACCATCCAAAGTGGTAATTAATAACTTCACCATGCTCAAAGGGATATATTCAATGTCTGCTTTTTTATTTCTACCAATATGTGCCCTCCTTTGAAAGGCATTGGAAAACCTCCCCGCTTTGTGATTGAATCTGTGTTTGAAATGCAATGCCTGACTGAAGGACCTTACAGATAATTGTATGTGGGGGGTACAATGATGAGGCAGTCATTCAAAAATCATGTT
This sequence comes from Oncorhynchus mykiss, assembly GCF_057628025.1. Classification (NCBI taxonomy): domain Eukaryota; kingdom Metazoa; phylum Chordata; class Actinopteri; order Salmoniformes; family Salmonidae; genus Oncorhynchus; species Oncorhynchus mykiss. The sequence goes on along the minus strand of NC_143051.1, from coordinate 16,776,612 downwards.
AAACACTATTATTGCGCACAGAGTGAGTCCATGCAACTTATTATGTGACTTTTTAAGCACAGTTTTACTTCTGAACTTATTTATGCTTGTCATAAGAGGGGTTAAATACATATTGAGTCACAACATTTCAGCTTTTCATTTTTAATAAAATATTTCCACTTTGACATCATGGGATATTGTGTATAGGCCAGTTACCAAAAAAAAAGCTTAATTTAATACCTTTTAAATTCAGGCTGTAACACAACAAAATGTAGAAAAGTCAAGTGGTGTGAATACTTTCTGAAGGCCCTGAACTTTGACCTAATGGCTTTAATCGGTCTGTTGGGATGGACTGATAGATTACTTTGCTTCCAGAGCAAGACAGCTTTGAAAAGCTTGACAAGATTTAAAAAATCAAATGCCAAAAAGTCTCAGTTGAGACCAAATCGATATTTCTTGTTAGCGTTCCGCAAAGAGAGGGTAAACGGTTTGGGCCTAGGTTTGGGCTAGTTGTCGGTTTCTTAATTACTTTTACTTTAGGGCTTATTTCATCATGAGTCATGTTCAGACTCAGAATAGAGTGTGGGGCTAATTGGTTTTCTAGATAAACTCCACCAGTGCAGGACATTTATCATGTTTATGCTGCAGAAAGGACCCATAATGCAGTTTACTGAACATCATTTCGTGGTTTTACTCCTTGAAGGTATTGCTCACCCAAATGAATAACTTGCATCATCTAATGGTTCCCTAGACAGGAGTAGGTGAGATTTGGAAAGTTAGCATCCAAAGACATTATCAAACTGGTATTTCACTCACAACCCTGGGAAGATTGCAAGTGACAGAGCATTCTACCATTCTCATTACAAAGCATCAGTTTAATGTTTTTGACATCTCGTTATGTCGAGAGGTGGCTGCCACGAGGAGCTACACACTGTGGTTACAGATCTAAGATCAGATTCCCCTCCCCCAGTTCGACCTTAATTTAGTGGGAAAAATGCAAAACCTAAGATCACCGTCGAGGGGCAACTTCACCGAACCCCGAACTTCATCTGAATGGTCATATTCCCTCTGCAGTGATATGAACATCCTAGTCTGTTTTAATGCTGCATGTTGAATGCCCAAACATTCTCTGATTCTTTGATCTGATTCTTTGACATCCTTTAGACCTGCCCCTCTTATCATTGATTAATGGTTTCTAAGGTTACTCACAGAACTCTTTATTGGTAATTAATTAGTCTCTAGTAGGCCCCAAAGTGGCTATTTCCTACCAATTAAAAGCCCTTGCATGATTCATAATTTCTAATTAGCTACTTAACCAATGAATTAAATTACATTTAGCCATTTATGAGAAATGAATGTGGTTTAATTTCACATTTTACATAATTCTTGAATGTTTCAATGTTTAGACTGGTTCATATAGAGCTTGCCTTGCAACTTGATAGCAGTTCCTCATAATTAGAATTGCAAAATTCCAGTAAATTCCCAGGTTTTTGCGATATCCCGGTTGGAATATTCTCTGAATCAGGAAGGAATACGCAGAATATCCAGGATCCTGCAGTCAGGATTGCTGGAAAACATGGCACTTTTGGGGAAAGTTACTGGACTGTTGGAGAGACAGTGAGACGAGTGAGTGAGTCAGGTTTAATGGCTTTCCACTTGGTCATTACCTACTGCATGTGATTGCTATTGATTTGGCCCTGCTGCTCTGCTTCTGTTGTTTTTCAGATATATATACATACACACACACACACACACACACACACGACTTGACAAGCTGCATGATCCATTGTCAGGCCCAGATGGACCTTTTATGAAAGATATTGTGATTTTTCTGCCTTCTGTAGAGAATTCTAATGACTTCTACTGTTTGGATTATATTGCGTTGTGATTTAATGGATGTGGCCCGTGGGACCGGCTGAACTTCTTCTGTATTTCGCAAATAAAGAAAAGCCAGATAAGTGTGTGTGAGAGTGAAATGTGCTGGAACATGTCAAACGGTAGCAGAATCAATACAGACTATTCTAGAATACCGCTGAGAGCTTACTTTCTTTCTACTGTTAAAAATAGGCCGAGTGATTTCCATAAGACTACATAATATTGCATACATCAGAGATTGAGTGAGAGCGGTAGTTTCTGTCCCAGTGGATCAAAAGGAGAAAGGTGAGAAAGATGTTTCTTGACTTCTTGACCTTTCTTGCCTATATCTGTTTATTAAGGCAATATGACCATGGGGTCAGAAAGAACTCTAGTATATAATCAAAGTGTATTTGTCACATACGCCGAATACAACAGGTGTAGACCTTACCGTGAAATGACTACTTACAAGCCCTTAACCAACAATGCAGTTCAATAAATATATTAATATATAAGAAAATATTTACTAAATAAACTAAAGCAAAAATATCTAAGTAACACAATAAAATAACAGTAACATGCTATATTCAGGGGGTACCGGTACAAGTCAATGTGTAGGGGTACAGGTTAGTCGACGTAATTTGTACATGTATGTAGGGGTAAAATGACTATGCATAGATAGTAAACAGCGAGTAGCAGAAGTGTGTCGATGTAAATAGCCCGGGTGGCCATTTTGATTAATTGTTCAGCAGTTTTATAGCATGGGGGTAGAAGCTGTTAAGGAGCCTTTTGGACCTAGACTTGGCGCTCTGGTACCACTTGCCGTGCGATAGCACAGAGAGCAGTCTATGACTTGGGTGACTGGAGTCTTTGACATATATTTGGGCCTTCCTCTGACACCGCCTAGTATATAGGTCCTGGATGGCAGGAAGCTTGGCTCCAGTGATGTACTGGGTTGTATGCACTACCCTCTGTAGTGCCTTATGGCTGGATGCCAAGCAGTTGCCATACCAGGCGGTGATGCAACCGGTCACGATGCTTTCGATGGTGCAGCTGTAGAACTTTCTGAGGATCTGGGGACCCATACCATATATTTTCAGTCTTGAGAAGGGAAAGGCAATGTCGTGTCCTCCTCACGACTTTCTTGGTGTGTTCTGACCATGACAGTTTGTTGATGTGGACACCAAGGAAATTGAAGTTCTCAATCTGCTCCACTACAGCCTCGTCAATGATAATGGGGGCCTGTTCGACCCTCCTTTTCCTGTAGTCCACGATCATCTCCTTTGTCTTGCTCACGTGGAGGGAGAGGTTGTTGTCGTGGCACCACACTGCCAGGTCTCTGACCTCCCTATAAGCTGTCTCATCTTTGTCGGCGATCAGGCCTACCACTGTTGTGTCGTCAGCAAACTTGGAGTTTGAGTCATGCTTGGCCACGCATTCGTGGATGAACAGGGACCGTGTTGAGGATCAGCATGACGGATGTGTTGTTATCTACCCTTACCACCTGGGGGCTGTAAGGGAAATCTGCCCTATGTTTATACAAGAGACCACAGGAAACTTCTTTGATCAGAGGTTAGTTTGTTTAATAAGGATCGCAAGCCGAATTGCAACCCGGAGTATACAATTACAGTCATTTGAAAGTAACACACTCAGTACAAAATATGGTGTTTTCCCTTTTTATACCCTACTGAGGATCACTCCGCCCAGGGTGATGTTTCTTAACTTTAATAGCATATAAGCTCATAATTAATAGTTGCTCTGCTAGGCGGAGTTCAGTTTATTGTTATTTTCAGTTAGTTTCCCAATCCTTCTTCCTCCTATTGCTATCATGTGCTAGCAGAAGTAAGACTGGAACATCGTATCAACAGGAACTGAACGTATAGTTTCAACACACAGACATCTGATTTTTGTACAGTTGACCTCTTCATGCACTTACAAGTGTCTACCACCGATTCTTAATCCCAAGCTAAAGCATAACATGAATCATTGTACTTTTTATAATTACCGGTAGAATTGCAATATACAGATATTATACGTTTCCTTTCAGGGAGGTGTTTAGTCCGAGGGTCCTTAGCTTAGTGATGAGCTTTGTGGGCACTATGGTGTTGAACGCTGAGCTGTAGTCTTGATCAGGGAGAAGTTGAAAATGTCATTGAAGAAACTTGCCAGGTGGTTAGCGCATGCTCTGAGTACACGTCCTAGTAATCCGTCTGGCCCCGCGGCCTTGTGAATGTTGACCTGTTTAAAGGTCTTCCTCCCATCAACTACGGAGAGCGTGATCACACAGTTGTATAGAACAGCTGGTGCTCTCATGCACGCCTCAGTGTTGCTTTCCTCTGAGCGAGCATAAACGGCATTTAGCTCGTCTGGTATGCTCACGTCACAGGGCAGCTCGCGGCTGGGTTTCACTTTGTAGTCCGTAATAGTTTGCAAGCCCTGCCACATCCGACGAATGTCAGAGTCGGTGTAATAGGATTCAATTTTTGCCCTGTTTTGACGCTTTGCCTGTTTTATGGTTCATCTGAGGGGAAAGCTTGATTTCTTATAAGCGTCCGGATTAGTGTCCTGCTCCTTGAAAGTGGCAGCTCTAGCCTTTAGCTCGTGAGGATGGTGCCTGTAATCCATGGTTTCTGGTTGGGAAATGTACGTTCGGTCACTGTGGGGACGATGTCGTCGATGCACTTATGCACTTGAAGCCTGTGACTGAGGTGGTATACTCCTCAATGCTATTGGATCCCGGAACATATAGTCTGTGCTAACAAAACTGTAGCGTACTTTCCTCGTTACTTCCGTATTGAGCGAGTCACTGGTACTTCCTGCTTTAGTTTTTGCTTGTAAGCTGGAATCGGGAGGATAGAGTTATGGTCAGATTTTCCAAATGGAGGGAGAGCTTTGTATCCGTCTTTCTGTGTGGACTAAAGGTGATCTAGAGTTTATTTATTTTTCTCTGGTTGCAAATGACATGCTGGTGGTAAAACTGATTTGTTTCCCTGCATTAAAGTCCCCGGCCACTAGAAGCACCGCTTCTGGATGAGCATTTTCTTGTTTGCTTATGGCTTTATGCAGCTCACTGAGTGCAGTCTTAGTGCCAGTATCGGTTGTGGTAAATAGACTGCCATGAAAAATACAGATGAAAACTCTCTTGGTAGATAGTGTAGTCCACAGCTTATCCTGAGGTATCATGCGCAATACCTCGAGACTTCGTTAATATTAGACATTGCACACAAGCTGTTGTTTACAAATAGACACACACTACACCACCCCTCGTCTTCCCGGACGTAGCTGTTCTGTCCAGTTGATGTATGGAAAACCCAGCAAACTGTATATTATCCGTGTCGTCGTCCAGCCACGACTCAGTGAAACCCAAGATATTGCCGTTTTTAATGTCCCGTTGGTAGGACAATTTCGTCGACCTCATGGCTTGGTTTTTGCTCTGACATATACTGTCAACTGTGGGACCTTATATAGACAGGTGTATGCCTTTCCAAATCATGTCCAATCAATTGAATTTACCACAGGTGGACTCCAATCAAGTTGGAGAAACATCTCAAGGATGATCAATGGAAACAGGATGCACCTGAGCTCAATTTCGAGTCTCATATTAAAGGGTCTGAATACTTATGTAAATAAGGTCTTTCTGTTTATTTTTAATACATTTGAAAAAATGTCTAAACCCTGTTTTCGATCTGTTATTGTGGGGTAGTGTGTGTAGATTGATATTGTTTAATCCATTTTAGAATAAGACTGTAACGTAAAAGTCAGAGTATTTTCTGAATGCAATGTACATACAAAATACGCTAGACTCTGGTAAGCATGCAGTTTATTAGGCTGCAGATGAAGTAAGTTATGAAGAATTTCACAGGGAGGTGCAATGTGATTGATGCTCCTTTCCAGTAACATCACGTCTTATTCTGGTGACATGATGATTGAAGCTTGGCTGCCATTTAACAAATAAAAATAATTTAGCTCTTTTGTCCATAATAATCTCAATGTAGGTAGCCTACCCACACTGTATCTGCGAGAGGTTGGCTAGAGCGCAAATACCACGACCAGAGTGGGCACATTCTCTATAGAACACAAGTTTGTGACAAAACCATCAGTAGAGTTGAAAATGCGATGGAAACATTTTTTTTATTCGGTACATGGGAATTTAACCGCAAAAGTCATTTTTATGTGCATTATGTCATCACACAGCCTTTTATGTGCATTATGTCATCACACAGCCTTTTATGTGCATTATGTCATCACACAGCCTTTTATGTGCATTATGTCATCACACAGCCTTTTATGTGCATTATGTCATCACACAGCCTTTTATGTGCATTATGTCATCACACAGCCTTTTATGTGCATTATGTCATCACACAGCCTTTTATGTGCATTATGTCATCACACAGCCTTTTATGTGCATTATGTCATCACACAGCCTTTTATGTGCAACAAGTCTATTTGACGGAAACACATCTCTGATGGAAAAATGGTTTTTATTCTTATTTTAGAATATTTGCATGAAAATCTTTCGCAAAGTTGGATGGAAACCTAGCTACTGTGTCTCCCTGGTCTGTCAGCCAGATCATCTATCCCTCTGTCTCTATCGCTGCCCTTTCACAGCTAACTGGTCCCTGTCTCTGTCGGTCTGACTCTCTCGCTCCCTCTCTGTCCCCCTGTTATAGGATTCTCTTGGGGAAGGCAGCTCCACCGTCCACGGTGGTCCGGGGGAGGACAGAAAGGAGAAGGTGCCCAGCCCCCACCTCAGCCAGCTTGTGGTCCTGACAGCCAGCGAGACCCTCTACGGCCTGGCCCAGAGGGTGGTCGCCACAGAGTCACTGTAAGAGAATCCTCCTTCAGTAACTCATTCATACCTCTCTATGGTCCTTTAGAAGTCCCCTCTTTATACTTGATACCTCTGTGTACCTGTAACGGGTGGCTGACACTGAGTCACAATACTCCTGAGAGTATTCATCATGTCTTGCAACGGAAACCGTTTATCATGCAAGAACCAAACGGGAGCAAACAGAACGAAACTGACCTCCCTGAATTTATCCAATAGAAATTCCAGTTTTTGTTGCACAATGTTTTCCTTTTGGAGTAAATGATTTCTGTTGCGAAACGTTTTGCAACAGAATCGGCATAATGAATACATCCCTGTTTATTCCTCTGTATGGTCCTTTAGAAGTCCCTAGAGGGTGGTGGCCAGAGATACTTTAGGGTCAGGGTGACCGCTTTGCTCTTTGGAGACACTTTTATTGGATGTGATTACTAATACATTTAAAGTTGGTAACGTTAAACATGTTTGTTAGCTAATTAAAGTTTGATTCAGTGCAGCTCTGTTGGTGAAACAGTAGGTAGTGTGCTGTCTGCCACAGAACTGTGTGTGTGTCCCTGCCCTCCCTTTGCCTCTCCTTCTCTCTGCAGCCATGAGATCTGAAGACGACTGCTGTGGTAAGACGAGCAGTTTTCCTGATGAGTCAATAGAGGCTGTCTCACGACTGCATGCCCGAGGGGTATTCATTGAATTAAGTGGTATGATGCAGGAGTCTCGGGAAGCTCGACGTGTCTCTGTCTGCATTCCAAATGGCACCCTGTTCCCCAAGGGCTCTGGTCAAAAGTAGTGCACTATATAATGAATATGGCGCCATTTGGAACTAACTCTCTTCCTTTTCTCTAATCTTCAGGATGCTGGCGCTGCAGGGAAACGGGCTGTTAGATCACTTTTTATTCCTAAATTGAGTTAGTGGATATTTCTCTCCCCAGTTTGCATTCTGCTGTTGTTTACAGTTCAGTACCAGTCTCTGTCTGTCTCTGTTTGCCTCTCCCGGTCTCTGTCTGTCTCTCCCGGTCTCTGTCTGTCTCTCCCGGTCTCTGTCTGTCTCTCCCGGTCTCTGTCTGTCTCTCCCAGTCTCTGTCGGTCACTGTCTGCCTCTCCCGGTCTCTGTCTGCCTCTCCCGGTCTCTGTCTGCCTCTCCCGGTCTCTGTCTGCCTCTCCCGGTCTCTGTATGCCTCTCCCGGTCTCTGTATGCCTCTCCCGGTCTCTGTCTGCCTCTCCCGGTCTCTGTCTGCCTCTCCCGGTCTCTGTCTGCCTCTCCCGGTCTCTGTCTGCCTCTCCCGGTCTCTGTCTGCCTCTCCCGGTCTCTGTCTGCCTCTCCCGGTCTCTGTCTGCCTCTCCCGGTCTCTGTCTGCCTCTCCCGGTCTCTGTCTGCCTCTCCCGGTCTCTGTCTGCCTCTCCCGGTCTCTGTCTGCCTCTCCCGGTCTCTGTCTGCCTCTCCCGGTCTCTGTCTGCCTCTCCCGGTCTCTGTCTGCCTCTCCCGGTCTCTGTCTGCCTCTCCCGGTCTCTGTCTGCCTCTCCCGGTCTCTGTATGCCTCTCCCGGTCTCTGTATGCCTCTCCCGGTCTCTGTATGCCTCTCCCGGTCTCTGTATGCCTCTCCCGGTCTCTGTCTCTCTCTGTATCTCTCTCTCTGTCGCGCTCTCGGTCTCGCTCTCGGTCTCGCTCTCGGTCTCGCTCTCGGTCTCGCTCTCGGTCTCGCTCTCGGTCTCGCTCGGTCTCGGTCTCGGTCTCGCTCTCTCGGTCTCGCTCTCTCGGTCTCGGTCTCGCTCGGTCTCGCTCACTCTCGCTCTCGCTCACTCTCGCTCTCGCTCGCTCTCGCTCGCTCTCTCTCTCTCGCTCGCTCTCTCTCGCTCTCTCTCGCTCGCTCTCGCTCTCTCGCTCTCGCTCTCTCTCTCGCTCTCTCTCGCTCGCTCTCTCTCGCTCTCGCTCTCTCGGTCTCGCTCTCTCGGTCTCGCTTGCTCTCTCGCTCTCTCTCGCTCTCTCTCGCTCTCTCTCGGTCTCTCTCGGTCTCTCTCGGTCTCTCTCGGTCTCTCTCGGTCTCTCTCGGTCTCTCTCGGTCTCGCTCGGTCTCGCTCGCTCGCGCTCTCGCTCGGTCTCGCTCGCTCTCGGTCTCGCTCGCTCTCGGTCTCGCTCGCTCTCGGTCTCGCTCGCTTTCTGTCGGGCTCGCTCTCTGTCGGTCTCGCTCTCTGTCGGTCTCGCTCTCTGTCGGTCTCGCTCTCTGTCGGTCTCGCTCTCTGTCGGTCTCGCTCTCTGTCGGTCTCTCTCTCTCGCTCGGTCTCGCTCTCTCGCTCGGTCTCGCTCGGTCTCTCGCTCGCTCTCGCTCGGTCTCGCTCGCTCTCTCTCGTTTTCGCTCGCTCGCTCTCTCGCTCTCTCTCGTTTTCGCTCTCTCGCTCGGTCTCGCTCGCTCTCTTTCGGTCTCGCTCTCTCTCGCACTCTCTCTCTCGCTCTCTCTCTCTCGGTCTCGCTCGGTCTCGCGCTCTCGCTCGGTCTCTCTCGCTCGGTCTCTCTCGCTCGGTCTCTCTCGCTCGGTCTCTCTCGCTCGGTCTCTCTCGCTCGGTCTCTCTCGCTCGGTCTCTCTCGCTCGGTCTCTCTCGCTCGGTCTCTCTCGCTCGGTCTCGCTCGCTCGCTCTCGCTCGGTCTCTCTCGCTCGCTCGCTCTCTCTCTCGCTCGCTCTCTCTCGCTCTCTCTCTCTCGGTCTCTCTCTCGGTCTCGCTCTCTCGGTCTCGCTCTCTCGGTCTCGGTCTCGCTTGCTCTCTCGGTCTCTCTCTCGCTCTCTCTCGCTCTCTCTCGGTCTCTCTCGGTCTCTCTCGGTCTCGCTCGGTCTCGCTCGGTCTCGCTCGCGCTCTCGCTCTCTCTCTCACTCTCGCTGTCTCGGTCTCGCTCTCGGTCTCGCTCTCGGTCTCGCTCTCGGTCTCGCTCGCTCTCGGTCTCGCTCGCTCTCGGTCTCGCTCGCTCTCGGTCTCGCTCGCTCTCTGTCGGGCTCGCTCTCTGTCGGTCTCGCTCTCTGTCGGTCTCGCTCTCTGTCGGTCTCGCTCTCTGTCGGTCTCGCTCTCTGTCGGTCTCGCTCTCTCGCTCGGTCTCGCTCTCTCGCTCGGTCTCGCTCTCTCGCTCGGTCTCGCTCTCTCGCTCGGTCTCGCTCTCTCGCTCGGTCTCGCTCTCTCGCTCGGTCTCGCTCTCTCGCTCGGTCTCGCTCTCTCGCTCGGTCTCGCTCGGTCTCGCGCTCTCGCTCGGTCTCGCTCGCTCTCGCTCGGGCTCGCTCGCTCGCTTTCGCTCGGGCTCGCTCGCTCTCTCGCTCGGTCTCTCTCGCTTTCTCTCGTTTTCGATCGCTCTCTCGTTTTCGCTCTCTCGCTCGGTCTCGCTCGCTCTCTTTCGATCTCGCTCTCTCTCGGTCTCGCACTCTCGCTCGGTCTCGCTCGCTCGCTCGCTCTCGCTCGGTCTCTCTCGTTTTCGCTCGCTCGCTCTCTCTCGTTTTCGCTCTCTCGCTCGGTCTCGCTCGCTCTCTTTCGGTCTCGCTCGCTCTCTTTCGGTCTCGCTCTCTTTCGGTCTCGCTCTCTTTCGGTCTCGCTCTCTTTCGGTCTCGCTCTCTTTCGGTCTCGCTCTCTTTCGGTCTCGCTCTCTTTCTGTCTCGCTCTCTTTCTGTCTCGCTCTCTTTCTGTCTCGCTCTCTTTCTGTCTCGCTCTCTTTCTGTCTCGCTCTCTCTCGCTCTCTCTCTCTCGGTCTCGCTCGGTCTCGCTCTCTCTCGGTCTCGCTCTCTGTCGGTCTCGCTCTCTGTCGGTCTCGCTCTCTGTCGGTCTCGCTCTCTGTCGGTCTCGCTCTCTGTCGGTCTCGCTCTCTGTCGGTCTCGCTCTCTGTCGGTCTCGCTCTCTGTCGGTCTCGCTCTCTGTCGGTCTCGCTCTCTGTCGGTCTCGCTCTCTGTCGGTCTCGCTCTCTGTCGGTCTCGCTCTCTGTCGGTCTCGCTCTCTGTCGGTCTCGCTCTCTGTCGGTCTCGCTCTCTGTCGGTCTCGCTCTCTGTCGGTCTCGCTCTCTGTCGGTCTCGCTCTCTTTCGGTCTCGCTCTCTTTCGGTCTCGCTCTCTTTCGGTCTCGCTCTCTTTCGGTCTCGCTCTCTTTCGGTCTCGCTCTCTTTCTGTCTCGCTCTCTTTCTGTCTCGCTCTCTTTCTGTCTCGCTCTCTTTCGGTCTCGCTCTCTCTCGCTCTCTCTCTCTCGGTCTCGCTCGGTCTCGCTCTCTCTCGGTCTCGCTCTCTGTCGGTCTCGCTCTCTGTCGGTCTCGCTCTCTGTCGGTCTCGCTCTCTGTCGGTCTCGCTCTCTGTCGGTCTCGCTCTCTGTCGGTCTCGCTCTCTGTCGGTCTCGCTCTCTGTCGGTCTCGCTCTCTGTCGGTCTCGCTCTCTGTCGGTCTCGCTCTCTGTCGGTCTCGCTCTCTGTCGGTCTCGCTCTCTGTCGGTCTCGCTCTCTGTCGGTCTCGCTCTCTGTCGGTCTCGCTCGGTCTCGCTCTCGCTCGGTCTCGCGCTCTCTCTCGCTCGGGCTCGCGTTTTCACTCGCTCGGCCTCGCTCTCTCGTTCGGTCTCGCTCGCACTCGCTCGGTCTCGCTTGCTCGCTCGCTCGCTCGGTCTCGCTCGCTCGGGCTCGCTCGCTCTCTCGCTCGGTCTCGCTCTCTCGCTCGGTCTCGCTCTCTCGCTCGGTCTCGCTCGCTCTCTCGCTCTCTCTCGTTTTCGCTCTCTCGCTGGGTCTCGCTCGCTCTTTCTCTCGGTCTCGCTCGGTGTCGCTCTCTTGCTCGGTCTCGCTCGGTCTCGCTCTCTCGCTCGGTCTCGCTCGCTCTCTCGCTCTCTCTCGTTTTCGCTCTCTCGCTGGGTCTCTCTCGCTCGGTCTTGCTCGCTCTCTCGCTCTCTCTCGTTTTCGCTCTCTCGCTGGGTCTCGCTCGCTCTCTCTCGGTCTCTCGGTCTCTGTCTCTCGGTCTCGCTCGCTCTCGGTCTCGCTTTCTCTCTCTCTCTCTCTCTCTCTCTCTCTCTCTCTCTCTCTCGGTCTCTCTCTCTTTCGGTCTCTCTCGGTCTCGGTCTCTCTCACTTCATTTCTCACTCCCTTTTCACTCCCTCATCTACACACCACACACACACACACACACACACACACACACACACACACACACACATACACTTAGGCATTCACTATTCATACATAACAGTCTAACAATAGCCGATCCCCGACTTGGAGTGGTTTATGTGAAACTACTTATGAATGCCCATATGCCAGCCAGGGACCCCGACTCCGATGCACCAGCCACCACACCCGCTGCCAGATGGCCCCAATAGAAAACTAGACTGAAAAGGTTTTGATGAAACGTTATCTTTTTAAACCTTTGAGAGCAGGTAGCAGAAAGGGACACCGCTTAATTAAAGGGCCAATCAACAAATGAAACAATGAAAAAGCGTTCTCCCTGCCACTATTTCGGTAGAAAGCTGACGGATGGGACTGGAGAAATTGGATTCAAGGACTATCAAAATTATAGTTTTAACCATGTTTTGAGGCTTTACATTGTTTGTTTACTTTTACTTGTTTACTTTTACTTTGTTTACATTGGAGTAAAACAAGCTTCTAACCCCTCTGCCGCAGCACAGAGACATGCTCAGCATATAATACACCATTTTTAATATAGCTATTACTGGCTGTTGGAGCCTCTAAAGGCCTTCTCTACCTGTAACACCTCATTTAGCATTTGCTTTAATGGAATAATCAATGAGGGCCGCCCCGGGGCCCTGGGCAAAGATCAAGATTATAGGTGCAAGAGATGAGGGCCGGGGAAAATGCCTTTAGCCATTGTCTATTTATATAAGCATAACCCAATAAATGGCAGGGCTTAGCTCGTTTGGCCCCCGCGGCTTAGCGGCATATCTCTCCCCACGGTAAACGTAAGCTTTGTGTTCACGGTGGCGGCTGGTGCATAATGAACATTTTCAGAGTCCAGAAAAACAAATGTATTTGCCAAGGCTCGTTTGTGGGGCTGTTGGTGTATTAAGCAGTGGCAGGTGCTAGCTGTGTGTGTGTCTCGTGGCGTCTTGGACACTACTTGTGCTTGTTAATGTTGGATGGTTGAGTGTAATGCACTCTTTCTGGTCTTTGGTGACGTTCTATTTGCTTCCCACTCATCCGCTTGACCCAACATTTGCAGTTTATATCCGTCCCCGACACACAGATTTTCACAAAGTTTAAATGTGTTTCTGTTTGTCATTGGTCAGCTAGCTGCTACTGTAACAAGCACTTGTTAATAAAGAATTTGTCCTCTCAATGTCTTTATGTAACGCGCATCTTGGAAACGACACATTATAGACATACACGTTTAATATCTTTCTCTGGTCTCTATCCTCAGTAATGACATTGGAATGGTTCGTGTTGCATCACCAAAAAAAACAAGCTTCAAGTGCAACTCCTATTCAATGGCTAAACTATTTATATTGCCATGGCCTTGCTACGTGGTCAGTCATTAAAAACAAATCTCCTGTTCAGCATTCTCTGTTGCCCTTCATAAATCTGTGGTTATTGTATGACACTCCAGGGTTCTATGCTACTCTAGTTCCCTGACTGGCTGGCTGACTGGCTGACTCGCCTGAACTCCAACCCAGTTAGCTGAACTTATTTTCTTGAATTGTGTTTATGTAAGCAAAATGTAAACAAACTGAAAATAATGGCATCGATTACGCTGACACATTTAGAAAAATGTGCCACAGGTTTTAGACTGGATAAGCTTTTGTTTTTGTTTCTATTGATTTTAGTTTTCCTCCCCCAAACTGTTCTGCTCAGTGTTTGCTATTATATAGCAGTGTTGATGAAAACCCAGTGAATGTAAAAACTGAGTTTTAGGCTTGCAGGCCTGATATGGTGTTCATTTCTACCAACAAAGAAGGTGCAGTATGACCTGGCCAAAACTACCTCTCTAGCTACGTCCCACCCCATTCCACCTCCATCTGAAGTTAAGACTGAAATGACCTCGGTAACAAGCACAGAGGAATCAAGAGAAGTTTCTAAAGCTCAGGGGAGAGAGGTGGATAACGGCAAACCTTTCTGTCTGTAATATCCCAATCCATCCAGCCAAAGCCCCTGCTTCCCTGTCCCCTCCTATCCCTTTCCATACTCCTTTAACCCTGCCTCCATCTCTGATCCACCTAGCTAAAAGCCTGTACTGGTTTCTCTCCAGGGTGTTTCTGGCCGAGCAGTTTGAGTTCCTTCAGTCTCACCTAGACACCATGATGCCTGCAGCCAAGAAGCCGTTCCTCCAGCAGTTCTACTCACAGGTCAGTCAGTCCACAACTTCATGGATGTATCTGAAATAGCACCTTATTCCCTGTAAAGTTCAGTGGGGCGTTGCACAGACCATCATTTGCATGGCAAAGAGGGACTTTGAAATTAATTGCAATTCATCTGATCACTCTTCATAACATTCTGGAGTATATGCAAATTGTCATCATACAAACTGAGGTAGCAGACTTTGTGAAAATGAATTATTGTGTCATTCTCAAAACTTTTGGCCATGACTGTACACATGGCTTTATCAGTGAGGGTGTAAACGGCTGTTGACCACACATGGCCTTATCAGTGAGGGTGTAAATGGCTGTTGACCACACATGGCCTTATCAGTGAGGGTGTAAACGGCTGTTGACCACACATGGCCTTATCAGTGAGGGTGTAAATGGCTGTTGACCACACATGGCCTTATCAGTGAGGGTGTAAATGGCTGTTGACCACACATGGCCTTATCAGTGAGGGTGTAAACGGCTGTTGACCACACATGGCCTTATCAGTGAGGGTGTAAACGGCTGTTGACCACACATGGCCTTATCAGTGAGGGTGTAAATGGCTGTTGACCACACATGGCCTTATCAGTGAGGGTGTAAATGGCTGTTGACCACACATGGCCTTATCAGTGAGGGTGTAAACGGCTGTTGACCACACATGGCCTTATCAGTGAGGGTGTAAATGGCTGTTGACCACACATGGCCTTATCAGTGAGGGTGTAAATGGCTGTTGACCACACATGGCCTTATCAGTGAGGGTGTAAATGGCTGTTGACCACACATGGCCTTATCAGTGAGGGTGTAAATGGCTGTTGACCACACATGGCCTTATCAGTGAGGGTGTAAATGGCTGTTGACCACACATGGCCTTATCAGTGAGGGTGTAAATGGCTGTTGACCACACATGGCCTTATCAGTGAGGATGTAAATGGCTGTTCATCACACATGGCCTTATCAGTGAGGGTGTAAATGGCTGTTCATCACACATGGCCTTATCAGTGAGGATGTAAATGGCTGTTCATCACACATGGCCTTATCAGTGAGGATGTAAATGGCTGTTCATCACACATGGCCTTATCAGTGAGGATGTAAATGGCTGTTCATCACACATGGCCTTATCAGTGAGGATGTAAATGGCTGTTCATCACACATGGCCTTATCAGTGAGGGTGTAAATGGCTGTTGACCACACATGGCCTTATCAGTGAGGGTGTAAATGGCTGTTCATCACACATGGCCTTATCAGTGAGGATGTAAATGGCTGTTCATCACACATGGCCTTATCAGTGAGGGTGTAAATGGCTGTTGACCACACATGGCCTTATCAGTGAGGGTGTAAATGGCTGTTCATCACACATGGCCTTATCAGTGAGGGTGTAAATGGCTGTTCATCACACATGGCCTTATCAGTGAGGGTGTAAATGGCTGTTCATCACACATGGCCTTATCAGTGAGGGTGTAAATGGCTGTTGACCACACATGGCCTTATCAGTGAGGGTGTAAATGGCTGTTCATCACACATGGCCTTATCAGTGAGGGTGTAAATGGCTGTTGAGCACAAACCCTCCGGTGTTAGCTTGTTTTTTCAATGTGTGTACCATTACAAAGTTGTGAAGGTTTCACATTTTCTAAAGAACCTCCAAATGAATATCTGTCTTTGTTTATTCCATTATCCTTGTCATTCTCTTATAGACTGTCTCCACGGCCAGTGAGCTACGTAAACCCATATACTGGGTGGTGGCGGCCAAGGCTTTAGACTACGAACAGATGCTGCTGCTGATGGCTGGAGTTAAGTGGGATATTAGGGAGATAATGTCGCAGCACAACGTGTACGTTGACGTCCTGTTAAAGGTAATGTGGCATGTGTGACTTCTGACTGTGTTTTGAATACGTGTGGGTGTAATGAATTAAATTATCAAGGGAATTGTTAGCCTGCAGAGGTGTGTGTGTGTGTGTGTGTGTGTGTGTGTGTGTGGAGGGTCTGTGTATTCCTGTAATTGATTATTTTGTAAGGTTATGTCCGTTAATCATGTCATTGCTGATTTCTCTCTGTAAATATTTTCTGTAATAGCCCTAAGGAGCTATAAACTCTACATATAGAATGCTGGAACATAGTGGTGGTGCCACACAGTCATGTCCAATCAGTCTATGTGGAGACCTGACTTAGGGCTTGACCTGAAAAAGAGGCCTGTCTCTGTACCAAGATAGATAAATATTACTATTTCTGAAACATTTATTTATATATATATATAACACTTAAACAACACAATGTAATTCCAAGTCAATCACACTTCGGTGAAATCAAATTGTCCACTTAGGAAGCAACACTGATTGACAATAAATTTCACATGCTGTTGTGCAAATGGAATAGACAACAGGTGGAAATTATAGGCAATTAGCAAGACACCCCCAATAAAGGAGTGGTTCTGCTGGTGGTGACCACTTCTCAGTTCCTATGCTTCCTGGCTGATGTTTTGGTCACTTTTGAATGCTGGCGGTGCTTTCACTCTAGTGGTAGCATGAGACGGAGTCTACAACCCACACAAGTTGCTCAGGTAGTGCAGCTCATCCAGGATGGAACATCAATGCGAGCTGTGGCAAGAAGGTTTGCTGTGTCTGTCAACGTAGTGTCCAGTGCATGGAGGCGCTACCAGAAGACAGCCCAGTACATCAGGAGACGTGGAGGAGGCCGCAGGAGGGCAACAACCCAGCAGCAGGACCGCTACCTCCGCCTTTGTGCATGGAGGAGCAGGAGGAGCACTGCCAGAGCCCTGCAAAATGACCTCCAGCAGGCCACAAATGTGCATGTGTCTGCTCAAACGGTCAGAAACAGACTCCATGAGGGTGGTATGAGGGCCCGACGTCCACAGGTGGGGGTTGTGCTTACAGCCCAACACCGTGCAGGGCGTTTGGCATTTGCCAGAGAACACCAAGATTGGCAAATTCGCCACTGGCGCCCTGTGCTCTTCACAGATGAAAGCAGGTTCACACTGAGCACATGTGACAGACGTGACAGAGTCTGGAGACGCCGTGGAGAACGTTCTGCTGCCTGCAACACCCTCCAGCATGACCGGTTTGGCGGTGGGTCAGTCATGGTGTGGGGTGGCATTTCTTTGAGGGGCCGCACAGCCCTCCATGTGCTTGCCAGAGGTAGCCTGACTGCCATTAGGTACCAAGATGAGATCCTCAGACCCCTATGAGACCATATGCTGGTGCTGTTGGCCCTGGGTTCCTCCTAATGCAAGACAATGCTAGACCTCATGTGGCTGGAGTGTGTCAGCAGTTCCTGCAAGAGGAAGGCATTGATGCTATGGACTGGCCCGCTCGTTCCCCAGACCTGAATCCAATTGAGCACATCTGGGACATCATGTCTCGCTCCATCCACCAACAGACTGTCCAGGAGTTGGCGGATGCTTTAGTCCAGGTCTGGGAGGAGATCCCTCAGGAGACCATCCGCCACCTCATCAGGGGAGCATGCCCAGGCGTTGTAGGGAGGTCATACAGGCACGTGGAGGCCACACACACTACTGAGCCTCATTGTGACTTGTTTTAAGGACATTGCATCAAAGTCGGATCAGCCTGTAGTGTGGTTTTCCACTTTAATTTTGAGTGTGACTATTTAATAAGAATATTTCATTCATTCAGATCTAGGATGTGTTATTTTAGTGTTCCCTTTATTTTTTTGAGCAGTGTATGTGTGTGTGTGTATATATATATATATATATATATATATATACACAGTAGGTTTGGACACACCTACTCATTCAAGGGTTTTCTATAATTGTACTATTTTCTGCATTGTAGAATAATAGTGAAGACATCAAAACGATGAAATAACATATATTGAATCATGAAGTAACCAAAAAAGTGTTAAACAAATCAAAATATATTTTAGATTCTTCAAAGTAGCTACCCTTTGTCTTGATGACATCTTTGCACACTCTTGGCATTCTCTCAACCAGCTTTGCCTGGAATGCTTTTGCAACAGTCTTGAAGGAGTTCCCACATATACTGAGCACTTGTTGGCTGCTTTTCTTTCACTCTGCTGTCCAACTCATCCCAAACCATCTCAATTGGGTTGAGGACGGGTGATTGTGGAAGCCAAGTCATCTGATGCAGCACTCCATCACTCTCCTTCTTGGTCAAATAGCCCTTACACAGCCTGTAGGTGTGTTGGGTCATTGTGCTGTTGAAAAATACATTATAGCCCCACTAAGGGCAAACCAGATGGCATGGCATATCACTGCAGAATGGTGTTGTAGCCATGCTGGTTAAGTGTGCCTTAAATTCTAAATAATTCACAGACAGTGTCACTAGCAAAGCACCCCTACAGTATCACACCTACTCTGTGTCTTACAAAGACAGCGGTTGGGTCCAAAAATCGAAAATTTGGACTCATCAGACCAAAGAACAGATTTCTTCTGGTCTAATGTCTATTGCATGTGTTTCTTAGGCCCAAGCAAGTCTCTTCTTATTATTGTTGTCCTTTTAGTAATGGTTTCTTTCACAGAACAGCGCAAACTGTCTCTAACCATAATAGAAAGAGAAGTGGGAAGCCCCGGTGCACAACTGAGCAAGAGGACAAGTACATTAGTGTCTAGTTTGAGAAACAGACGCCTCAACTGGCAGCTTCATTAAATAGTGCCCACAAATCACCAGTCTCAACGTCAATAGTGAAGAGGCGACTCCAGGATGCTGGCCTTCTAGGCAGAGTTGCAAAGAAAAAGCCATATCTCAGACTGGCCAGTAAAGATAAAAGATTAATAAGGGCAAAATAACACAGATACTAAACAGAGGAACTCATATATATATATATATATATATATATATATATATATATATATATATATATATATATATATATATATCACACACACACTATCTCTCACACATACACACTCTCTCACAAGTTTTAGAGCACCTACTCATTAATTTTCTTTATTTCTACTATTTTCTATAGTAAAGACATCAAAACTATGAAATAACACACATTGAATCATATAGTCACCCCCAGAAATCTAAATATATTTTATATTTGAGATTCTTCAAATAGCCACCCTTTGCCTTGATGACAGCTTTATACACTCTTGGCATTCTCTCAGCCAGCTTCATGAGGTAGTCACCTGGAATGCATTTCAATTAACAGCTGTGCCTAATTAAAGTTAATTTGTGCAATTTCTTTCCTTAATAATGCATTTGAGCCAATACGTTGTGTTGTGACAAGGTAGGGGGGTATACAGAAGACAGCCCTATTTGGTAAAAGACCAAGTCCATATTATGGCAAGAGAAATAAGCAAAGAGAAGTGTCTCGCACCCACTGTGAAATTTGGTGGAGGATCGGTTATGATCTGGGGGGTGTTTTAACAAGGCTGGAATCGGGCAGATTTGTCTTTGTGAAGGACGCATGAATCAAGCCACGTACAAGGTTGTCCTGGAAGAAAACTTGCTTCCTTCTGCTCTGACAATGTTCCCCAACTCTGTTCCCCAATATATAATTGTTTGTGTGTGTATATATATATATATATATATATATATATATATATATATATATATATATATATATATATATATATATATATATATATATATATATATATATATATATATATATATATCATATCATATCAGTGGGCAAAAAAGTATTTAGTCAGCCACCAATTGTGCAAGTTCTCCCACTTAAAAAGATGAGAAAGGCCTGTAATTTTCATCATAGGTACACTTCAACTATGACAGACAAAATGAAAAAAAAATCCAGAAAATCACATTGTAGGATTTTTAATGAATTTATTTGCAAATTATGGTGGAAAATAAGTATTTGGTCAATAACAAAAGTTTATCTCAATACTTTGTTATATACAAGGGTAGCCTTCCACAAGCTTCCCACAATAAGTTGGGTGAATTTTCCCATTCCTCAGTTACACCAGCTAACTGGAAAGACCCATTTGCGACCAAGCTTTAACTTCCTGACTGATATCTTGAGATATTGCTTCAAATATCCACATAATTTTCCTGCCTCATGATGCCATCTATTTTGTGAAGTGCACCAGTCCCTCCTGCAGCAAAGCACCCCCACAACATGATGCTGCCACCCTCGTGTTTCACAGTTGGAATGGTGTTCTTCGGCTTGCAAGCCCCCCCTTTTTCCTCCAAACATAACTGGTCGTTTTGGCCAAACAATTCTATTTTTGTTTCATTAGACCAGAGGACATTTCTCCAAAAAGTACAATCTTTGCCCCCATGTGCAGTTACAAACCATAGTCTGGCTTTTTATGGCTGTTTTGGAGCAGTGGCTTCTTCCATGCTGAGCGGCCTTTCAGGTTATGTCGATATAGGACTCGTTTCATTGTGGATATAGTTTCCTCCAGCATCTTCACAAGGTCCTTTGCTGTTGTTTTGGGATTGATTTGCTCTTTTCGCACCAAAGTACGTTCATCTCTAGGAGGCAGAACACGTCTCCTTCCTGAGCGGTATGACGGCTGCGTGGTCCCATGGGGTTTATACTTGCGTACTATTGTTTGTACAGATGAACGTGGTATCTTCAGGTGTTTGGAAATTGCTCCCAATGATGAACCAGACTTGTGGAGGTCTACATTTTTTTTTCTGATGTCTTGGCTGATTTCTTTTGATTTTCCCATGATGTCAAGCAAAGAGGCACTGAGTTTAAAGGTAGGCCTTGAAATACATCTACAGTTACACCTCCAATTGACTCAAATTATGTCAATTAGCCCAACAGAAGCTTCTAAAGACATGACATAATTTTCTGGAATTTTCCAAGCTGTTTAAAAGCACAGTCAACTTAGTGTATGTAAACTTCTGACCCGCTGTGACCCAGTGCATTATAAGTGAAATAATCTGTCTGTTAACAATTGTTGGAAAAATGACTTGTGTCATGCACAAAGTAGATATCCTAACCGACTTGCCAAAACTATAGTTTGTTAACAAGAAATTTGTGGAGTGGTTGAAAAACGAGTTTTAATGACTCCAACCTAAGTGTATCTAAACTTCAGACTTCAACTGTTGCAAGCAGTATATGGGCAGGTTGCCCGGTTGGACAGCTGTATATCTGTACCAGAGTATTTCATATTTAGTTATGTTCTCCTGGGTCCCACAGTAGAGTACACATATAGTACCTTATGGGAAGTCAGCTAGTCACCAAACGACCCACACAGCTATCTCTCTCCTTCTCCCTGTGAACATTTTAAATACACTGCAGGAAGAAAAATACCAAAATACTTTAGGAGTGTGTTTGGCGATTTATTCTGCAAGAAGGTTAGGACCAAGATGCTATGTGTCTTTTCAGATTGCCTATTGGAAATGTATTTGACGTGCGGGGAGGTCATTTTTTTAAACACATTTTTCCTGTGACTCTGGGAAGCACAACGTCCTCGACCAACTTTCCATCTCTTTCAACATGTCAAGATCTTTGTCTTAGGTTTCCTCCTCTTTTTCTCTGAGTCACTTTGAGAGGTCTTTCGATATCAATTATTTGCAAGCTAGTGTTTGAAAAATTCAAACAACGAAAAAGATTTGGGGAATTTAATGCAGATTGGGGAAGCTAAGTTTGAGGTTTGTTAAGGAAAGGTGAGCCTCTTCATCCCTTACTGTATAAATCTTCAGGCTTAAAGGGTTTCTCTCAAATGAGTATCAATTGAGTATTCATGCATTACGCTTATCCCATCATGCAATTTGCATGGAGACGCGTCCCATTGCGTGGCAGGATTAGCATGGAGCCGGAGCATATGGAGAGAAAGGGATCTAGTGTTGAGGAACAGATGGGTGTTTTACAGTGGAATTGTGATCGTGGCCCTTATTTGTGAGCCTGAAGCCAAGAAAATCCCTCAAATATGCACGAGCATGTCTGCCTGAGCAGCCATAGCTTTAAATCCTGAACCGTTCCGAGCAAACCACCTCACCGCCGCCAATTCTTGTGAGTTTTCACTCAGGCTCACCTTTCTGGATCCGTGGGTCGGCTGTCTGGAAGACGGCTCTTTGGAAGCATTATTAAGCCGCTCTAAGCCAATCTCATTTTGTTTAAGCCAAATAGTGAGAAGAAATAGTCTGCCTCATTGGCTTGATTTAAATGTGTTCGCCATGTCAAGGATCGCAGTAGACCTGAGTAAAAATAAAGGTGTGTGTGACACATATTTCAACAAGATATGAGGTAGGAAAGCGTTAATATTTTTATTTCAAGAGAATAAGTGTCAGGTTCAAACGTCTGCTGGTCATCCAATATATTTCTGAGATAGACGTTGTTCAGTATGGGCTATGATTGACAGGTTATTGATACAGGGTTGTATTGTATAGGAGATTATGTTGTATCGTGTAGAATGTTGTGTTCATGAGTTTCTGTTGAATATTAGCGTCCAAAATTGGCTTATATTTGCATTCTATTGGCAATTGTTGCACAGGCACTGACATGGTCTCATTTACCAACCAGGTTATTTAAATGTGATGGCACAACATTTTTGTTTGAGAAGACATTTGACAATCATTCATTACTTTCAAGCTGTCAACATAATGAGGGGGAAAACGTCTTTTTAGGTTTATGACATGTCATTTTATTTATTCTTGGAAATTATGCCACTCAGATGCAATACCTTAGTGTGCACAACCTCTCTCCTGTGCTCTGCATTTTGCTGTGTTTGGTTTAGGTGCACAGCGAATCAGTCACCCAAATTGAGAAGGCATCTGGCACTGTGAAGTGAATGAAGAAAATGTTTTGAAAGATTGCTGGCCTTTTTCTGACTTCCTAGTCTGTACGTTTGACTCGACAACAAACAAGGTGTAAGAACACAGTGATGTATGTAGGTTTTGGCGTGGGGAGAACATCGGAGCGATCCATCTTTGTCTAAAAATCATCTTGTCTTTTTTTGGGGTGAAATGAAAGAAAAGAGAAAAGGGCCTGACCAGCTGAATCAACAAGTCCTGATGTCTCCGCTGCTCATGTTGGAATGGAGCGTGGCCGGCAGCCATCTTGTATGGCAAGAGTTGCTGGGACATCTGTGGGGCAGGGGGAGAATGTGAGGGCTGAAAGGTTACATGGATGTCTGCTCTGCTGTGTTAATGAGAACGCATGTCGACCAACGTTATTCACCAGCTCTGCAGTAGAATCTGTTGAACTGGCCCTTAGCTCATCCACACACAAAATACATTTCAGCCACACCCCACACCCATTGCTGACAGGTGTATAAAACCAAACACACAGCCATGTAATCTCCATAGACAAACATTGGCAGTATAATGGACTTACTGAAGAGCTCAGTGACTTTCAACATGGCACCGTCATAGGATGCCACCTTTCCAACAAGTATGTTCAAATGTTTGCCTTCTAAAGCTGCCCTGGTCAAGTGCTGTTATTGTGAAGTGGAAACGTCTAGGAGCAACAACGGCTCAGCTGCGAAGTGGTAGGCCACACAAGCTCACAGAACGAGAGTGCTGAAGTGCGTAGTGCGTAAGAATCGTCTGTCCTCGGTTGCAACAGTCACTTCCGAGTTCCAAAACTGCCTCTGGAAACAACGTCAGCACAAGAACTGTTCGTTGGGAGCTTCATGAAATGGGTTTCCATGGCCGAGCAGCCACACATAAGCATAAGATCACCAGGCGCAATGCCAAGCGTTGGCTGGAGTGGTGTAAAGCTCGCACATTTTGGAATCTGGAGCAGTGGAAACGCGTTCTCTGGCGTGATGAATCACTCTTCAACATCTGTCAGTCTGAAGGACAAATCTGGGTTTGGCAGATGACAGGAGAACGCTACCTGCCTGAAAGCATAGTTCCAACTGTAAAGTTTGGTGGAGGAGGAATAATGGTCTGAGGCTTTTTTTCATGGTTCGTGCTAGGCCCCTTAGTTCCAGTGAAGCGAGATCTTATCACTACAGCATACAATGACATTCTAGACGATTCTGTGCTTCCAACTTTGTGGCAACAGTTTGGGGAAGGCCCTTTCCTGTTTCAACATGACAATGCCCCCGTGCACAAAGTGAGGTCCATATAGAAATGGTTTGTTGAGACCGGTGTGGAAGAACTTGATTGGCCTGCAGAGTCCTGACCTCAACCCCATCGAACACCTTTGGGATGAATTAGAACACCGACTGCGAGCCAGGCCTAATCGCCCAACATCAGTGCCCAACCTCATTAATGCTCTTGTGGCTGAATGGAGTCCCCCGCAGCAATGTTCCAACATCTAGTGGAAAACCTTCTCAGAAGAGTGGAGGCTGTTATAGCACCAAAGGGGGGACCAACTCAATATTAATTCCCAGGATTTTGGAATGAGATGTAGTGTGCCTCTGCTGAAATAATTTGTAGAGCTAACATGACCCTTTGGGGATTTTGAGAAGTCTTGAAACCCCCAATAATTTATTTGTAAAATATGTATCATTGGACTAAAAACATGAATAAAAAAAACTAACCAATGTTATGTTTTTTTGTTCCTCAGGAGTTTGAAGAGTTTAACAAGAGGCTGGGTGATGTGTCCAGACACGTCCGGGTCCCTCTGCCTGTGTCTAATGTCCTGTGGGAACACTGCATCCGTCTGGCCAACAGGACGCTGGTGGAAGGGTGAATTGTTTACTTGCATATACAAAATACCTGGGCTGATTTTGTAGTTAAAAATATGAATGTTTCAGCAGATATCATTGGAGAGGTGAGTAGGCTTCACAGAGAAACAACTCCTACCTGCTTACTTTGATTTACAAAATACTTGTATTGGTTTCTATACGTTTTTCAGCAAATATATTGCATCATTCATTGATGGGCTGAGTGGTGCCTTATCATTCATTGAGGGGCTGAGTGGTGCCTTATCATTCATTGAGGGGCTGAGTGGTGCCTTATCATTCATTGAGGGGCTGAGTGGTGCCTTTTCGTTCATTGAGGGGCTGAGTGGTGCCTTATCATTCATTGAGGGGCTGAGTGGTGCCTTATCATTCATTGAGGGGCTGAGTGGTGCCTTTTCGTTCATTGAGGGGCTGAGTGGTGCCTTATCATTCATTGAGGGGCTGAGTGGTGCCTTATCATTCATTGAGGGGCTGGGTGGGTGCCTTTTCGTTCATTGAGGGGCTGAGTGGTGACTTTTCGTTCATTGAGGGGCTGAGTGGGTGCCTTTTCGTTCATTGAGGGGCTGAGTGGGTGCCTTTTCGTTCATTGAGGGGCTGAGTGGTTGCCTTATCGTTCATTGAGGGGCTGAGTGGTGCCTTTTCGTTCATTGGGGGGCTGAGTGGTGCCTTATCATTCATTGAGGGGCTGAGTGGTGCCTTATCGTTCATTGAGGGGCTGAGTGGTGCCTTATCGTTCATTGAGGGGCTGAGTGGGTACCTTATCGTTCATTGAGGGGCTGAATGGTGCCTTTTCGTTCATTGAGGGGCTGAGTGGTGCCTTTTTGTTCATTGAGGGGCTGGGTGGGTGCCTTTTCGATCATTGAGGGGCTGAGTTGGTGCCTTATCGTTCATTGAGGGGCTGAGTGGGTGCCTTATCGTTCATTGAGGGGCTGAGTGGGTGCCTTTTCGTTCATTGAGGGGCTGAGTGGGTGCCTTTTCGTTCATTGAGGGGCTGAGTGGGTGCCTTTTCGTTCATTGAGGGGCTGAGTGGGTGCCTTTTCGTTCATTGAGGGGCTGAGTGGGTGCCTTTTCGTTCATTGAGGGGCTGAGTGGTTGCCTTTTCGTTCATTGAGGGGCTGAGTGGTGCCTTTTCGTTCATTGGGGGGCTGAGTGGTGCCTTATCGTTCATTGAGGGGCTGAGTGGTGCCTTATCGTTCATTGAGGGGCTGAGTGGTGCCTTATCGTTCATTGAGGGGCTGAGTGGGTACCTTATCGTTCATTGAGGGGCTGAATGGTGCCTTTTCGTTCATTGAGGGGCTGAGTGGTGCCTTTTTGTTCATTGAGGGGCTGGGTGGGTGCCTTTTCGATCATTGAGGGGCTGAGTTGGTGCCTTATCGTTCATTGAGGGGCTGAGTGGGTGCCTTATCGTTCATTGAGGGGCTGGGTGGGTGCCTTATCGTTCATTGAGGGGCTGGGTGGGTGCCTTATCGTTCATTGAGGGGCTGGGTGGGTGCCTTTTCGTTCATTGAGGGGCTGGGTGGGTGCCTTTTCGTTCATTGAGGGGCTGAGTGGTTACCTTTTCATTCATTGAGGGGCTGAGTGGTGCCTTTTCGTTCATTGAGGGGCTGAGTGGTGCCTTTTCGTTCATTGAGGGGCTGAGTGGTGCCTTATCGTTCATTGAGTGGCTGAGTGGTGCCTTTTCGTTCATTGAGGGGCTGAGTGGGTGCCTTTTCGTTCATTGAGGGGCTGAGTGGGTGCCTTATCGTTCATTGATGGGCTGAGTGGTACCTTATCATTCATATTATTCCCGTAAAGTTGTCAAGTTGTCATGGCTCTCTGTATCCATATATAGTTTACGTGATAGTGTATTTTAAAAGTAAGAATTTTATTAGACTTTTTTATTTTATTGTAATTTTTTATGAGCAGCAAAAAGCTGCTGACTAGTTGTAATGCCAGCAAATATTTTATGATAACACGGCAGGAAAAAGATGTGTGAACACAAACCTACTGCTCATTCAATGATGGTTTATAGTGATAGTTCATCACTCAGGGACATGCTAATATGCACTTGTGGATTTATTGCGGGTGGATTGGAGAGGTGTGGAAATTTTTGCTGCCTCGTTCATCTTTTATTTTGACGTCTTTTGCCTTTTTGGTTGATGACCCTGTTCTCTCCTCCTGGGGTACACTCGTAAATATGAGCCCTGTTCGCGTGTCATATGCCAAATACCTCAGGTGAGTTATTAAATAAGGCAGGCTTGGAGCCCCTGTCCTCTCCTGCAGTAAGGCACGACCACGAGCTGCTTTTCTCTTCTTTACTTCCCCTCTTTTTCTTCTCGGGCGTTGAACATCCTCTTGTTGGAACATCTGCTTGTCATAAATAAACACAAAACTAAATGTTTGAGTGCCGCAAAGAAACACGCAGATTGCCTACTGGATAAGCACGGGAGACTTGAGCGTTCCTAGCTTTTCTCCAGCTTTCTCTCATTCTCCTGAGACAACTCCTCTTCAGTCCTGTCATCCCTTTCATATGGTAGCAACAAGCTAACTCTTTGTGCCTCCTTCTCCCCAACACTCCATCCCAGGACTGTTATATGTTCTGTTATAGAGACCCCACAGGGAACATGTCTGACACAAGGCTGGCCTGAGTCCCCTCTAAACACTTGACACATTCTAAATGGCTCCCATAACAACCATCTCCCTTGCAAGTCAGTCAAAGTTTTGGGGCCTGAAAGGGAATAATGCATTTTTTCCTGAAATCAGCACTTGTACCCTCTTTCTCTGTCCAATGCATTATTCATGGTGTGTGTGCATGACCATGCGTGTGTGCAAGCATG
This sequence comes from Oncorhynchus mykiss, assembly GCF_057628025.1. NCBI lineage: Eukaryota > Metazoa > Chordata > Actinopteri > Salmoniformes > Salmonidae > Oncorhynchus > Oncorhynchus mykiss. Next base: position 16,749,307 of record NC_143051.1, on the reverse strand, counting down.
TGTGAAGTAGATGTACTGGTAGGCAGGGTTTTATACGGCCAGGTGAGACATCCTCTTTAGGCCAGAGAGACATGGCATTAATGGGGGCGATGTGGGGAAATACAAAGATGTCATAACGTCTCTGACCATCTTGTGATGAAGTGGGAAAAAGACTAGGGACAAGCACAACCTCCTATGAGAGTGTTACATAGTGGGGGACTGGTAGGGAACTGGGTAGTGTGTTTTTTGCATCCAGGTTGATTGTGCTGAGCTGGACTGTATAAGGCAGCCCAATTCTGATCTTTTTGACAGTAGTTGTTTTTTTTGACCAATCACATCAGATATTTTCACATCAGAACTTTTTCAGTGCACATCTGACTAAAGACCAATTAGTGAAAAAAAAAGATTAGAATTGGGCTGCATGTGTAAACACAGCCTACGCTTGGAAGTTTAGAGTTGAGAAGGCCAGGGCTAGGGTTAGTTAGGGTTTTAACTAAATATAGGGCTAGGGTTAGTTAGGGTTTTAAGTTCTAAATCCAGGGCTAGGGTTAGTTATGGTTTTAAGTTTTAAATCCAGGACTAGGGTTAGTTATGGTTTTAACTAAACCCAGGGCTAGGGTTAGTTATGGTTTTACAGTGCCTTGCGAAAGTATTCGGCCCCCTTGAACTTTGCGACCTTTTGCCACATTTCAGGCTTCAAACATAAAGATATAAAACTGTATTTTTTTGTGAAGAATCAACAACAAGTGGGACACAATCATGAAGTGGAACGACATTTATTGGATATTTAAAACTTTTTTAACAAATCAAAAACTGAAAAATTGGGCGTGCAAAATTATTCAGCCCCTTTACTTTCAGTGCAGAAAACTCTCTCCAGAAATTCAGTGAGGATCTCTGAATGATCCAATGTTGACCTAAATGACTAATGATGATAAATACAATCCACCTGTGTGTAATCAAGTCTCCGTATAAATGCACCTGCACTGTGATAGTCTCAGAGGTCCGTTAAAAGCGCAGAGAGCATCATGAAGAATAAGGAACACACCAGGCAGGTCCGAGATACTGTTGTGAAGAAGTTTAAAGCCGGATTTGGATACAAAAAGATTTCCCAAGCTTTAAACATCCCAAGGAGCACTGTGCAAGCGATAATATTGAAATGGAAGAAGTATCAGACCACTGCAAATCTACCAAGACCTGGCCGTCCCTCTAAACTTTCAGCTCATACAAGGAGAAGACTGATCAGAGATGCAGCCAAGAGGCCCATGATCACTCTGGATGAACTGCAGAGATCTACAGCTGAGGTGGGAGACTCTGTCCATAGGACAACAATCAGTCGTATATTGCACAAATCTGGCCTTTATGGAAGAGTGGCAAGAAGGAAGCCATTTCTTAAAGATAGCCATAAAAAGTGTTGTTTAAAGTTTGCCACAAGCCACCTGGGGGAGACACCAAACATGTGGAAGAAGGTGCTCTGGTCAGATGAAACCAAAATTGAACTTTTTGGCAACAATGCAAAACGTTATGTTTGGCGTAAAAGCAACACAGCTCATCACCCTGAACACACCATCCCCTCTGTCAAACATGGTGGTGGCAGCATCATGGTTTGGGCCTGCTTTTCTTCAGCAGGGACAGGGAAGATGGTTAAAATTGATGGGAAGATGGATGGAGCCAAATACAGGACCATTCTGGAAGAAAACCTGATGGAGTCTGCAAAAGACCTGAGACTGGGACGGAGATTTGTCTTCCAACAAGACAATGATCCAAAACATAAAGCAAAATTTACAATGGAATGGTTCAAAAATAAACATATCCAGGTGTTAGAATGGCCAAGTCAAAGTCCCGACCTGAATCCAATCGAGAATCTGTGGAAAGAACTGAAAACTGCTGTTCACAAATGCTCTCCATCCAACCTCACTGAGCTCGAGCTGTTTTGCAAGGAGGAATGGGAAAAAATGTCAGTCTCTCGATGTGCAAAACTGATAGAGACATACCCCAAGCGACTTACAGCTGTAATCGCAGCAAAAGGTGGCGCTACAAAGTATTAACTTAAGGGGGCTGAATAATTTTGCACGCTCAATTTTTCAGTTTTTGATTTGTTAAAAAAGTTTGAAATATCCAATAAATGTCGTTCCACTTCATGATTGTGTCCCACTTGTTGTTGATTCTTCACAAAAAAATACAGTTTTATATCTTTATGTTTGAAGCCTGAAATGTGGCAAAAGGTCGCAAAGTTCAAGGGGGCCGAATACTTTCGCAAGGCACTGTAAGTTCTAAATCCAGGGCTAGGGTTAGTTAGGGTTTAATGTTCTAAGGATAGGGTTAGTTAGGGTTTTAAGTTCTAAATCCAGGGCTAGGGTTAGTTAGGGTTTAATGTTGTAAGGCTAGGATTAGTTAGGGTTTACTGTTCTAATGCTAGGGTTATTTAGGGTTTACTGTTCTAAGGCTAGGGTTAGTTAGGGTTTACTGTTCTAAGGCTAGGGTTAGTTAGGGTTTACTGTTCTAAGGCTAGGGTTAGTTAGGGTTTACTGTTCTAAGGCTAGGTTTAGTTAGGGTTTACTGTTCTAAGGCTAGGGTTAGTTAGGGTTTACTGTTCTAAGGCTAGGGTTAGTTAGGGTTTAATGTTCTAAGGCTAAGGTTAGTTAGGGATTTACGTTTTATGTCCAGGGCTAGTGTTAGTTAGGTTTTGAAAAGGAATCACAGTACAGGAAAGCCAGCCTTTTGGGAAAAGATGCCCAATGGTGTACAACTAACATGTAATTAACTGTACAGGGCTCTCTTCATTCTCTGCTTGACACATCATCATAGACATGGCCTGTGTATCAGTATTAGACCTGTGGAGTTCCTTCACACATCATCATAGACATGGCCTGTGTATCAGTATTAGACCTGTGGAGTTCCTTCACACATCATCATAGACATGGCCTGTGTATCAGTATAAGACCTGTGGAGTTCCTTCACACATCATCATAGACATGGCCTTTGTATCAGTATTAAACCTGTGGAGTTCCTTGACACATCATCATAGACATGACCTGTGTATCAGTATTAGACCTGTGGAGTTCCTTCACACATCATCATAGACATGGCCTGTGTATCAGTATTAGACCTGTGGAGTTCCTTCACACATCATCATAGACATGGCCTGTGTATCAGTATTAGACCTGTGGAGTTCCTTCACAAGTGTCTGCCTCTCAGCTCTGTCTTTCCCTCTCAGCTTCCCTCCCAGACTGGGTTTAGTCTCTGGGATTCCCCTCTCTGTTTATCCCCAAGTTCCTGGACTGACTGTGAGTGCATCCCAAATGGCACATTGTTCCCTTAATAGTGCACTACTTTGGGCCCTAGTCAAAAGTAGTGCAGTATAAAGGGAATAGGGTGCCATTTTGGGAGGCAGCCTGCGAGTCACGCTACTGTGTCTCGTCACCTCCCTCCCTCCACCACTATGATAGAGTGGCCAGGCTAATCTGTCTGTTTGTTTTGCTCACTCACTTTTTTGGGGGACTGACACCCTCAGAGAGGAGATGGAGTCTGACTCACTGTCTCACCCCGGGGGACTGACACCCTCAGAGGAGATGGAGTCTGACTCACTGTCTCACCCCGGGGGACTGACACCCTCAGAGAGGAGATGGAGTCTGACTCACTGTCTCACGCCGGGGGACTGACACCCTCAGAGAGGAGATGGAGTCTGACTCACTGTCTCACCCCGGGGGACTGACAACCTCAGAGAGGAGATGGAGTCTGACTCACTGTCTCACGCCGGGGGACTGACACCCTCTGAGAGGAGTCTGACTCACTGTCTCACCCCGGGGGACTGACAACCTCAGAGAGGAGATGGAGTCTGACTCACTGTCTCACCCCGGGGGACTGACAACCTCAGAGAGGAGATGGAGTCTGACTCACTGTCTCACCCCGGGGGACTGACAACCTCAGAGAGGAGATGGAGTCTGACTCACTGTCTCACGCCGGGGGACTGACACCCTCAGAGAGGAGTCTGACTCACTGTCTCACCCCGGGGGACTGACACCCTCAGAGAGGAGTCTGACTCACTGTCTCACCCCGGGGGACTGACAACCTCAGAGAGGAGATGGAGTCTGACTCACTGTCTCACCCCGGGGGACTGACAACCTCAGAGAGGAGATGGAGTCTGACTCACTGTCTCACCCCGGGGGACTGACAACCTCAGAGAGGAGATGGAGTCTGACTCACTGTCTCACGCTGGGGGACTGACACCCTCAGAGAGGAGTCTGACTCACTGTCTCACCCCGGGGGACTGACACCCTCAGAGAGGAGTCTGACTCACTGTCTCACCCCGGGGGACTGACAACCTCAGCGAGAGAGAGAGAGAGAGGGGAAAGAGATGGAGGGTTAATGAAGATAGGAGGGAGGCAGGAAGAGGAGGATGGGGAGAGAGAGAGGTATAGATGTAAGGAGAGCGAGAGAGAAATGTGAAGAGAGAGAGGACCCATAGAGAGTTAGAAGAACAGAGATAGGAAGGGGGAGAAGGATGGAGAGAGGGAAAGAAAGACGGTGAGAAAGAGAGGGAGGGAGGAAGGTAGGGAGAGAGGGAGACATGAGGAGAGGTCTCTCTGGTAGTATGTCTCTTTCCCAGAAAGCATGTACGCCTCTGTCAAGACCAGAGCAAACATGGATGTCAGCAGCCACTGCCAGGTGGACTTGGTTCTGCTACACACACTTCCACTCTCAAATCCAGACCCCCGCACACTGCGAAGATAACGTTTGTAAGGTATATGAATATAAAAATGTTACTTGTTGACCTTTTTTTGGACTAAAACTGAGAACCCTTGAACTGTCTGTGACAAAATATGCTTTGAAGAAAACTGTCTGAGCAGAATTAAGATTGAACTATTTTGGCTTATTTGCTATCTGTCAATATCAGATTTTCTGTTTGACATTTTAGTTCTTTGTTCATGTGCCTTGGGCACTAAGAATACAAATCCCATGTTTTTAGATCGTTGCTCTGGATTCTGAACTGTCAACAAAAACTTTACGAATTCTGAACTACTATCCGACAGAAATAATACAGGAGTCATCAAAGTCAACTTCTCTCCTGTTCTGTCCTGTAGCTATGGTAACGTGAAGAAGTGCAGTAACGAAGGGCGGGCCCTGATGCAGCTGGACTTCCAGCAGTTCCTGATGAAGCTTGAGAAGCTGACGGACATGAGGCCCATCCCTGACAAGGACTTTGTGGAGACCTACATCAAAGCCTACTACCTGACTGAGAATGACATGGAGCAGTTCATCAAGAACCACAGGGTGAGGAACAGTATAATGATAATTATTCACTCAGTCTGTTCATGTGCTAATGAGATTTCTACTGGGGTAGCTCAACCTGTTTACCAGCAATGTGTAGCACAAATCTTATGATGTGCTTGTCTATGGCATCGCTGGTATCCAAAACGTGTGCAGTGAAAACTTAATAGTTAACCACAGTTAAATTAGCCAGTTTTTACAATAGGCAGACACTTTCTCCTCAGTCATGAGAAGCAAGCTGTGAGGTAAAACTAAATGCTGTCTGGGACTAAATGCTGTCTGGGACTAAATGCTGTCTGGGACTAAATGCTGTCTGGGACTAAATGCTGTCTGGGACTAAATGCTGTCTGGGACTAAATGTTGTCTGGGACTAAATGCCGTCTGAGAATAAATGCTGTCTGGCCATAATGTGTGTCCGTCTGTCTGTCCCACCAGGAGTACTCCATGAAGCAGCTGGCCAACCTGGTGAACGTGTGTCTGGGCTCTCACATCAACAAGAAGGCCCGGCAGAAACTCCTGGCGGCTATCGACGACATCGACAGACCAAAGAGATAGACAGACAGACGTGGTTATTGTATTTAAGGTGGCTCCTAAACCTGTGGCGGTTTTAGAATGCCCTAGGGTTGTGCAATCCCAGTAACTTTCCCAAAATACCCAGGGTTTTCAGAAATCATCTTTGGACGATTGCCGACATATCTTTATTAGTCCTGATTTTAGGAATCTTCCTAATGGATTTCTGGAAAACCTGGGAATTTTTAAAACGTTACTACAATTTTGCAACCCTAGAATGGTCAAAAACCCACCCGGAACAGAAAAGAAGCAATGAAACAAGAACTTCTGCTAACAAACACACTCATACAGGAATGTTACAGTTATTTGACACTTAGTCAGAACATATATGCTACTCCTGTGTATGTCCCTCATTTTGATGTCCTATATGCTTACAGTTCCGCTGCATTTTCTAGGTTTCCACGGAGATGCTCCGTTTTCCTGTTCATCGTGAATACAGTATACATGTATATGAGGAAGGAATCTTGTTTTTACGATAAATGACTTGAAATGCTGAATGATACTCCATGACGTCTGAATCGACTGGCAGACAGTTATCTTTTTCTTCTACTGTATGTCTTTAGCATAATGTAGTTCTTTCTACCCGTCTGTAATCCGCTCAGGAGCAACGCCGGCCCTGGAGAAAAACTGAATCATTTAATATTTTATTTTTTGACTTGTATGACTATTAAGCGACTGAAACAGCGCTGAGTTGAGAAAACGTTCCATTGAAATCCAGGAAAAGTTAATTTTTCCTGGTATCACATGTATGCAGAAACACGGTTTGTGAAAAAGCATGGGATGTTTGATGAAATAGTTTCCTTTAGGGGTACGCCTATGGAGACATCCAGTCTCTAGTGCCCTTCAAGTATCCATTAATGAGGATGACGGCACTATGTTTGTTCTGTTGTTCCAGTAGTGTAGGGTGAACGCGCCACAGCTGATCTAGGGTCGCGCCACAGCTGATCTAGGGTCAGTTTTGCATTTCCACCACTAATGGTAAAGGTTAGGATTGGGGGGAGGGGAAGCTGATCCTAGAGCTGTACCTAAGGGAACCTCGGAGCTTGTTCGTCCAGGACTATAACTACCTGTGCTTTGTTACGTCCATAAATGATTTATCCTGATCTAATGTTGATTCTGAACATATTGAATAAAAAGTTATAGATGATGCACTAGGTCTAATGTGGGTTTAGATGATATCTTGCATGTCCTTCACTCGTTTCTTTCCAAGTCATATATGTAAAAGGGTTTTTATTGTCCAAACAAACAGCGTCCATCAATGTCACTGTATCTGTAAAAATATACGTTTTTGATATCGCAACGGATTCCATTATGTTTTCATGCATAACTATCCCAAAATAATGCTGTAAATGTTAATGTGTAAAATGTTGTTTTTATTTATTGTCAATTTGGATTCAGGATGATTTCTATATGATAAGTACTGGAAGTGTTCTATCATCTGTTTGCTGGCGGTACCCTGTATCTTGTTGTCAAATGTAAAAGAATATTTAAAAAGACACAATTAGACTACATATTATAAAACTCCAGTGCACTATTGTGAAAAATTGTTAAATGTTGGCGCTGTAGACTAAAGTAAGATGATTATACAGTAACACAATAAACACACTAACATTTAAACCCAGCCTTGCTCACTTTGTCTGACTTCTCCTTGTTCTGCAGACGGATGGATGGATGGATGGATACAGTGCTGTGAAAATAAGTATTTGCTCCCTTTCTGATGTGATCTGTTTTTGCATATTTTTGACCCTGAATGTTATCAGATCTTAAACCTAATATTAGATAAAGGAAATCTGAGTGAACAAATAAACCATAAAATATATACTTATTTTATTTATTTAATAAACCACGTTATGCAACACCCAATGCCCCTGTGTGATTAAGTAATTGCCCCCTTACATGCAATAGCTGGTTGTGCCACCTTTAGCTGCAATGACCATTGGGCTCCTGAGTGGCGCAGCGGTCTAAAGCACTGCATCTCAGTGCTAGAGACACCCTGGTTCGAATCCAAGCTGTATCACAACCGGCTGTGATTAGGAGTCCCACAGGGCAGTGCACAATTGGCCCAGCGTCATCCAGGTTTGGCCGGTGTAGGCCGTCATTGTAAATAAGAATTTGTTCTTAACTTGCCTAGTTAAATAAAGGTTTAAAAATATATATTCAAAATGACTGTAACCTAAAGCTTCCTGTAGTTGTTGGTCAGTATCTCACATCTCTGTGCATCCATTTTTCCCCACTCTTCCATGCAGAACCGCTTTAACTCGGCGACATTTGTGGGTTTTCGAGCATGAACTGCTCATTTAAGGTCCTGCCACAACATCTCATGGGGTTTAGGTCTGGACTTTGACTGGGCCATTCCAGAACTTTACATTTGTTGCTTTTCAGCCATTCTGCTGTAGACTTCCTTGTGTGTTTTAGATCATTGTCTTGCTGCATGACACAGCTGTTCTGCAGCTCGCGGATGGATGGCCTGACATTCTGTAGAATGTCCTGATGCAGCAAAGCACCCCCAAAACGTCACAATATCATCACCATTGTTAACTGTTTGTATGAGGTTCTTGCTGTGGAATGCAGTGTTTGGTTTTTGCCAGACATAACGGGACCCATGTTGTCCAAAAAGTTGACTCAAAAGCACCTGGAAGGACCTGGATGATCGCCAAGACTCCTGGAATACGCTTCTATGGACAGACAAGTCTAAATGTTTACAACTGCATTCCACAGTAAGAACCTCACACAAACAGTCAAGCATGGTGGTAGTAGTGTGACAGTTTGTGGAGGCTTTGCTGCCTCAGGACCTGGATGACTTGCCATCATTGAAGAAGCCATGAATTCTGCACTAAATCAGAGAATTCTGGCCATCCAGCCATGAGCTGAGCTTCAAACGCCTGGCTATGTGGTGTAGCTGGCTGGCTGGTCATCTGACTAACCTGGCTCCACTTCACACACAGAGACCCTCTGGTCTGGCCCAGGCCTTCAGTGTGGGTGTTAATGCTGGACTAACACTGGCCCTGGTCTTGTCCTTCACAGTATGGGTGTTAGATCTGGACTAACACTGCCTCTTGTCTGGTCCAGGACTTCAGTATGGGTGTTAGAGCTGGACTAACACTGGCCCTGGTCTGGTCCAGGACTTCAGTATGGGTGTTAGAGCTGGACTAACACTGGCCCTGGTCTGGTCCAGGACTTCAGTATGGGTGTTAGAGCTGGACTAACACTGGCCCTGGTCTGGTCCAGGACTTCAGTATGGGTGTTAGAGCTGGACTAACACTGGCCCTGGTCTGGTCCAGGACTTCAGTATGGGTGTTAGAGCCGGACTAACACTGGCCCTGGGGTTCTATCACAATGCTAGGAAATTACAGAGGTGGGGGATCCTTGAGAAAATGTGAAAGAGTAGGGTAGAGAGAAAGTTGGCCATGAAGGTGACATTTTGTAATGATCTCTTATATAAAACACTTTCAATGACACTTTCTGTGTATATGTGGTCTCTTTAACCCTCCTTATGAGGTCAAATATGGGGTCTAGTTCAATATTAGTATTTTATGCATGTATCATGTATCAGTGTGTCTACAATACTTTACTGGGTGGCACCAGGGGACATTGTAGCTTCATTAATGAGCCTTTCCTCCTGCTGTCCTAGGCCCTTAACCTCCCTGTTTGAGATGTACAGGACTATCTGCATGAGATGTACAGGACCATCTGTATGAGATGTACAGGACCATCTGCATGAGATGTACAGGACCATCTGTATGAGATGTACAGGACCATCTGTATGAGATGTACAGGACCATCTGTATGAGATGTACAGGACCGTCTGTATGAGATGTACAGGACTATCTGTATGAGATGAGTCATAAGTGGGTTGTGTGTGTGTGTGTGTGAACATGCTTGCACCTTTGTGTGTTTGTGTACCTCAGAGTATGTGACAGAGCACATTAAGTTCTCCATGTTTCTGCAGCACTGATCAACGGCATTAAACCCTGCTTTGGTGTCAAAGACTGGACATGGTGACTCACCACCAGGGCCGGCTCAAACTCAGTCGGGGTCTCAGCTTACTGCATAAGTGTAGAATTTTAAGAAATTAAGTTTAAAACTGCAAAAATGTCTCACACCAAATTTTGATTAGGGCCCCCAACCAAATCACTCTTAGGGCACCCAAAAGGCTAGAGCCAGCCCTGCTCACCACAGCTACTGTGGCCTCAAAAAAATACACATTCTATTGTGTTGTGTACACACGATCACTTACACCTTGTAAACAACCTGTACAAACACCGATAGAAACAGATGTGCCTGCACACCCAAGCATGACGTGGAACAACTCCAATTCAAACATAAATAGCCAGACGCAGCATGAATCCACAAACATTGTCAGAGACTGAAATATTGTTTCAGCTCCATCAACATGGTCATTCTGGTCCATTAGATAACTGTCATGATCTCTGTCCCAAATGGCACCCTATTCCCTTGATAGTGCACTACTTTTGACCATGGCCCGTAAGGTCAAAAGTAGTGCACTCTCTATGGTACGGCTCTGTTCAGTGTGAAAACACCCAGGAGGCTGGGGCTCTGATGAGGGTGAAAACACCCAGGAGGCTGGGGCTCTGTTGAGGATGAAAACACCCAGGAGGCTCGGGCTCTGATGAGGATGAAAACACACAGGAGGCTGGGACTTTGATGAGGATGAAAACACCCAGGAGGCTGGGGCTGTGATGAGGGAGAAAACACCCAGGAGGCTGGGGCTGTGATGAGGGTGAAAACACGCAGGAGGCTGGGGCTTTGATGAGGGTGAAAACACCCAGGAGGCTGGGGCTTTGATGAGGGTGAAAACACCCAGGATGCTGGGGCTTTGATGAGGGTGAAAACACCCAGGAGGCTGGGGCTTTGATGAGGGTTTCTCTACTGATGTGTACTGGCTTAGAGAGCTACGAAGGCAATTCCATTTTGGGTGAATTCCATGGAAGCTTTGGGGCTTCTTTCCCTTGTAACTCCCCAGCATAATCCAGACTATGGATTTCTATGTGGTCGACACAATGCTATATCATGGCTCTGAATGTGCTCTCCCATTGGCACAAAGTCAGAGGAAGTCTGTACTTAAGTCATTTGTAGCATGATAAGAGTGTTTGCCGTCAGTGACCTGTCAGGCTGTATGTCTGTATGTGTGGTACTCTTCTGACAACAGGAAGGACTATGACTGGAAATTGTAATACAACAGACAGAGGAGCTCCCCTGGTCAATCAGAAATGATATAATGCCTCAGTGGTCATAAATCATAGAGGTTCCCTCAAATGACCTGGGGGTAATGGATACTCTTAGCTCCTAGTTCTCTAGCTTGTATAACAGACCAGACAGAGAGTAAAGAGGGGTGAGAGCTGTATATCCTAAGGTGAACCCAGCTCACTGCCACCCCCATCTCATCCCCGTCACTCACACTCACAGTGAGCTTGTCAAGAGTCTGGCAGACAGATAGGCAGGGTGGAGACTAAGGGTTGAGGAGGGTCTTCAGAGGGAGTCTGGCAGACAGATAGGCAGGGTGGAGACTAAGGGTTGAGGAGGGTCTTCAGAGGGAGTCTGGCAGACAGGCAGGGTGGAGACTAAGGGTTGAGGAGGGTCTTCAGAGGGAGTCTGGCAGACAGATAGGCAGGGTGGAGACTAAGGGTTGAGGATGGTCTTCAGAGGGAGTCTGGCAGACAGGCAGGGTGGAGACTAAGAATTGAGAAGGGACCTCAGAGGGAGTCTGACAGACAGTCAGGGTGGAGACTAAGGGTTGAGGAGGGTCTTCAGAGGGAGTCTGGCAGACAGGCAGGTTGGAGACTAAGCATTGAGAAGGGACCTCAGAGGGAGTCTGACAGACAGGCAGGGTGGAGACTAAGCATTGAGAAGGAACTTCAGAGGGAGTCTGACAGACAGGCAGGGTGGAGACTAAGGGTTGAGGAGGGTCTTCAGAGGGAGTCTGGCAGACAGGCAGGTTGGAGACTAAGCATTGAGAAGGGACCTCAGAGGGAGTCTGACAGACAGGCAGGGTGGAGACTAAGCATTGAGAAGGAACTTCAGAGGGAGTCTGACAGACAGGCAGGGTGGAGACTAAGGATTGAGAAGGGACCTCAGAGGGAGTTTGACAGGCAGACAGGCAGGGTGGAGACTAAGGATTGAGAAGGGACTTCAGAGGGAGTCTGACAGACAGGCAGGGTGGAGACTAAGGCGTGAGAAGGAACTTCAGAGGGAGTCTGACAGACAGGCAGGCTGGAGACTAAGCATTGCGAAGGAACTTCAGAGGGAGTTTGACAGACAGACAGACAGACAGACAGACAGACAGACAGACAGACAGACAGACAGGCAGACAGGCAGACAGACAGGCAGACAGACAGACAGGCAGGCAGGGTGGAGACTAAGGTTTGAGAAGGGGCTTCAGAGGGAGTCTGACTGACTGACAGACAGACAGACAGGATGGAGACTAAGGTTTGAGGAGGGCAATTAGAGCCTTTTGGGAAGGAACACATCAGTCAATTGATCGGTCAAACACACACACATACGCACACACACTCAAACCATTACCCTTGAGAAAGTGCATTGGTAGCCTTCAGACCAATCTATTTACCCTCTGGTCATTGGAGAGTGACATATTGCATGTGTATTTCATTGAGAAGCTTTTATTGATCTTAGGCTTTCACAAATCAGACTTTCAAGAAAAGGATGTCAATGCTTTCTCAAGCCCAGGACCAGAGATGGGTTTAATAGTCCATGGCTTTCAGAGTTCTGTGAGATTATGGAAATCAAAACTTGCAACTTCAGGAAGTCATTCAGGAAATGATATCCAATGACCTCGGACTCCAAGATTAAAATTCCATTTGTTCCTTTTCTTAAATGGTGCACAGCTAGTGTACTTTACATTAAGTTCTACATAGTAATTTATCTCAGAACCAACCAGGTAATAACACACAGCCCAGTGTAGTGTTATTGAGATTACTGCAGGTCAGGAGAAATGTTCCATTTGCAAATGAGGACTTTTATTGTTCTGCATTGATTCATTCTGCAATTTATAAGTAGAAAAAGACTGTATCCTGCACTTTGTTAAACCTTCAGATTTCATTTCAGATGAATTTTATGTTAGCAAGGAGGAGGTATATATGAGGTAGCTTCATGAAACCAGACTTATCTCGTGATAGCTCACATTCTAAAGTGAAAGGAAACATGAGTGAAGCGGACAGACTGGCTGTACAATAGGGTCTCTGAGGGGAATGGTAGGGGGTGCTGGGAGGCAGGGTCTGTAGTCCACAGTGGAGTAATGCCAACAGAATATCCATTACTGTAACATGTGTCTTCAGGCAGATGGAAACATGGGGAAATATGTTAAAGGTGACCCACTCCTGTCAAATGGAGACCTTGTTGGGGAGTCCACACACACACACACACACACACACACACACACACACACACACACACACACACACACACTACACGACAGGAGTAGTGGGGACCTTGTCAAGTGCTTTGTAAAGGTTAAATGTCCAATGCAGCCATTTTTATCTCAATATCAAACCATTTCTGAGTAACGATTAAGTACCATTCTGTGATTGTTTTCAATTCAAATTGACAAAAATAGTTTCTTAGCAAAGTGCAATTTCTCAAGCAATATTTCAGCCAGAACTGTCTGGGAGTGGTCTGACTGGGGAGGGGGAAACTGAAAACTTGTGTTTATTGGCAGAGAGGTTTAGAACTCTATTTCTTATTGGTCTATTAACTCATTTAAAACTCCATCCCACTAAAACAGGCAAACATTTCAGGCGGTCTTGTCAAACAGCTCTGATACTAAAAGGGCATTATCATAATTTTCACAATTTCATAGAATTATTCCAACCTCATAGTGTGGAAATATATATATAACACAGGAAATCATGTTTTTAACTGCACTGGGCCTTTAAGAGGAAGAGCAGATGACGGATAAAGGCACAAACCGTTTCACTATGGTCTGGTTCATCACTAGTGCCTGTAAACCGATTGCACCTTCAAGCATGATTGAAACTTAACACAGTCTAAATGGGTTACTATTTTCTACAGTTTTACTGAATAGGGTATTGATGATATGATGGATCTTTTCTAAAGGATACTATTATACCAAGACACATGCTAGCCAAGTTGTACTTCTATGGGTCCTGGTCAAATGTACTGCACTATAGCGATGCCCACGCTGTAATGGGGCAGAAGTCCGTGTGCTGTTGAGATTCTGGATGGCCAGAGAGATAGCAACAATTACAAGCATCTTGCATGTGTGGAATCATAGGTGGCTCGTTTCAGCTAATTTTACCTTATTCGTGTTTTATTCGTGTTTTGATTGATGTCATATCTTTGCTAATTCGCTAACATTCTCTAGCTAGCTAACCAACAGCTGTAATGATATATTTGAGGGACAAAGGCTCATTATTTATGTTTTCAATAAACATTTGAGACAAAATATGATTTACATGTTGTCAACAATCCAAGTCAACCCCGTCTGTTTTGCCCCATAGTTGTGCATGCGTCGGTTTTGTTGCTAAACAACCAACCCGTCTATAGGGAATAGGGTGTGAACGCTCACACAGGCCAATTTCCTCCCTCACAGGCCTTTGTCTCGTTATCAATATCAATTTGTTGTCAGTTCTAAATGCAATCTTCACTATTAGAATCATTTTAGAACAAAGGACATGACAATAACAAAAAGGTCAACTATTGTTATTTCATGTACGTTTCATCTGTTTCTTTGACTCCTTTGTCACATTAGTAACTATTTTAATGATCGTCTTTATGCTGATTCCCACTTTGATATTGTTGTTTGCATGCGCCGAGTCGCCCATTAAAAAGCTGTGTGCTAAAACAAATAAAAACAAATAAAAAGAACAAGTTCGATGCTTGAACATAAATAATAATGGTTTCTCATTTTCAGAGGATCCACCCACATAAGAATTGCCATGAGACCATTTGCAGCATTCTTTTATTCAGCTCCTATCCACCCCCGTCAAACCAACGACCCATGCATAACCCTACAGCTAATCAGACATGATGTGTGCGCACAAGTTAAATGAATTGACTGAATATTCATGCTGCGATAAACAAACAAAAACACCCAAATAGATAATCTTAGACACAGTTGAATTCGGAAGTTTACACACACCTTAGCCAAATACATTTAAAATCAGTTTTTCACAATTCCTGACATTTAATCCCAATTCCCTGTCTTAGGTCGGTTAGGATCACCACTTCATTTTAAGAATGTGAAATGTCAGAATAATAATAGTAGAGAGAATGATTTATTTCAGCTTTTATTTCTTTCATCACATTCCCAGTGGGTCAGAGCCTTCCACAAGCTTCCCACAATAAGATGGGTGGATTTTAGCCTGTTCCTCCTGACTGAGCTGGTGTAACTGAGTCAGGTTTGTAGGCCTCCTTCCTCGCACACACCTTTTCAGTTCTGCCTACAAATGTTCTATAGGATTGAGGTCAGGGCTTTGTGATGGCCACTTCAATACCTTGACTTTGTTGTCCTTAAACCATTTTGCCACAACTTTGGAAGTATGCTTGGGGTCATTGTCCATTTCCTCATGATGCCATCTATTTTGTGAAGTGCACCAGTCCCTCCTGCAGCAAAGCACCCCCACAACACGATGCTGCCACCCCGTGCTTCACCGTTGGGATGGTGTTCTTCGGCTTGCAAGCTTCCCCCTTTTTCCTCTAAACATAACAATGGTCATTATGGCCAAACAGTTCTATTATTGTTTCATCAGACCAGAGGACATTTTTCCAAAAAGTATGATCTTTGTCCCCATGTGCAGTTGCAAACCGTAGTCTGGCTTTTTATGGCGGTTTTGGAGCAGTGGCTTCTTCCGTGCTGAGCGGCCTTTCAGGTTATGTTGATATAGGACTTGTTTTACTGTGGATATAGATACTTTCTTACCTGTTTCCTCCAGCATCTTCACAAGGTCCTTTGCTGTTGTTCTGGGATTGATTTCCACTTTTCTCACCAAAGTACGTTCATCTCTAAGAGACAGAACGCATCTCCTTCCTGAGCTGTATGATGGTTGCGGGGTCCCATGGTGTTTGTACTTGCGTAATATTGTTTGTACAGATGAACATGGTACTTTCAGCGTTTGGAAATTGCTCCCAAAGATGAACCAGACTTGTGGCGGTCAACAATTTTTGGCTGATATCTTTTGATTGTCCCATGATATCAATCAAGAGGTACTGACTTTGAAGGTAGGCCTTGAAATACATCCACAGGTACACCTCCAATTGACTCAAATGATGTCAATTAGCCTATCAGAAGCTTTTAAAGCCTTGACATAATCTTCTGGAATTTTCCAAGCTGTTTAAAGGCAGTCAACTTCGTGTATGTAAACTTCTGACCCACTGGAATTGTGATACAGTGAATTATAAGTTAAATAATCTGTCTGTAAACAATTGTTGGATAAATGACTTGTGTCATGCACAAAGTAGATGTCCGAACCTACTTGCCAAAACTATAGTTTGTGAACAAGAAATGTGTGGAGTGGTTGAAAAATGAGTTGTAATGACTCCAACCTAGTGTATGTAAACTTCTGACTTCAACTGTGGTTGTTGCATTGCATCTCACAAAACTGCTTGGCGGAGGGATGTATTTTGAGCACATTTTGAGCACAAAAGTTTATCATGTATCTGGAAATCCCAAAAGTATTATTCTTATCAACACATGTTCAAATTTTATGGAAGCAATACCATGAATTCAGAATGTTGTCCAATATTGTCTTTTTACACATTTTGTTAGGTTATGGCCTTATTCTAAAAGGTATTACATAGTTTTTTCCGCATCAATCTACAAACAATACACTGTAATGACAAAGCAATAACTGTTTATTACTTATTTATTTTTTACATTTTTGCTCATTTCTACAAAATAAAAAACTGAAATATCACATTTACATAAATATTCAGACCCTTTACTCAGTACTTAATTGAAGCACCTTTGGCAGCGATTAGAAGCCTCAAGTCTTTTTGGGTATGACTCTACAAGTTTGGCACACCTGTATTTGGGAAGTTTCTCCCATTCTTCTCTGCAGATCATCTCAAGCTCTGTCAGGTTGGATGGGGAGCATTGCTACACAGCTATTTTCAGGTCTCTCCAGAAATGTTCGATCCAGTTCAAGTCCGGGCTCTGGCTGGGCCACTCAAGGACATTCAGAGGCTTGTCTTGAAGCCGCTCCTGCGTTGTCTTGGCTGGGTGCTTAATGTGGCTGTGTGCTTAATGTCATTGAAAGGTGAACCTTCACCCCAGTCTGAGGTCCTGAGCGCTCTGAAAGCGGTTTTCATCAAGGATCTCTCTTTGCTCCTTTCAACTTTGCCTCGATCCTGACTAGTCTCCCAGTCCCTGCTGCTGAAAAACATCCCCACAGTATGATGCTGCCACCACCATGCTTCACCGTAGGGATGGTGTCAGGTTTCCTCCAGACCTGACGCTTGGCATTCAGGCCAAAGAGTTCAATCTTGGTTTCATCAGACCAGAGAATCTTGTTTCTCATGTTCTGAGAGTCTTTAGGTGCCTTTTGGCAAACTCCAAGAGGCCTGTCATGTGGCTTTTATTGAGGAGTGGCTTCCGTCTGGCCACTCTACCATAAAGGCCTGATTGGTGGAGTGCTGCAGAGATGGCTGTCCTTCTGGAAGGTTCACCCATCTCCACAGGGGAACTCTAGAGCTCTGTCAGAGTGACTATCTAGTTCTTGATCACCTCCCTGACCAAAGCCCTTCTCCCCTGATTGCTTAGTTTGGTTGGGCAGCCAGCTCTAGGACAAGTCTTGGTGGTTCCAAACCTCTTCCATTTAAGAATGATGGAGGCCACTGTGTTCTTGAGGACCTTCAATTCTGCAGAAATGTTTTGGTACCCTTCCCAGATCTGTGCCTCCGACACAATCCTGTCTCGGAGCTCTACGGGCAATTCCTTTGACCTCATGGCTTGGTTTTTACTCTGACATGCACTGTCAACTGTGGGACCTTATATAGACAGGAGTTTGCCTTTCCAAATCTTGTCCAATCAATTGAATTTACCACAGGTGGACTCCAATCAAGTTGTAGAAACATCTCAAGGATGATCAATGGAAACAGGATGCGCCTGAGCTCAATTTTGATTATCATAGCAAAGTGTCTGAATACTTATGTAAATAAGGTCTTTCTGTTGTTTTCTATGAACCTGTTTTTGCTTTGTCATTATGGGGTATTGTGTGTAGATTGATGAGGAGTTTTTAGTTTTTTTTCATCCATTTTAGAATAAATCTGTAATGTAAGAAAATGTGTAAAAAGTCAAGGGGTCTGAATACTTTCCCAAGGCACTGTACAACAGGCAGATATCTAGATAAGATCAAATAGCCATGAAATATTGGACCATTATACATTTAGTCCTTAAACCAATAGCTGTCTCAGTGTTTTTGTTCTGGTTGAGATCTGCTGATCTCTGCTAATAAGTTGAGGAATATCACTCTGTTGTTGTAACACTTTGCTCTGTTATTTTGTTAACTATTGGCAGCTGACGAGTTCTCCCTTTGGGTCCCATAAAAGTTTTCACTGTCATCAATCATACATACAGCTACTTTAACGTATCTCTTTATGGATTGCAGTAGGCCAGTCTTTTGGCTGATTGTAGCTTGGAGCAGAGCAGAGGTGCCCATTAAAACTGATAATGGCTCCCTCACCTTTCTCCATTTGCAGGGTAAAAATAAATTTGTTCTAGACAGAATTGTTTAAAATATATTGATGTTGCCTATCAGTGTCCCTTTAAAAGAACAAGTGATGCATGTGTCATGTGCCCTATACACTGAGAATACCAGACATTAGGACCACCTTCCTAATATTGAGTTGCTGAAAACAGCTTCAATTCATCAGGCCAGGGACTCTACAAGGTGTCGAAAGCGTTCCACAGGGATGCTGGCCCATGTTGACTCCAATGCTTCCCACAGTTGTGTCAATTTGGTTTGATGTCCTTTAGTTGGTGGACCATTCTTGATACACACAGGAAAATGTTGAGCGTGAAAAACCCAGCAGCGTTGGAGTTGGCACAAACCCGTGTGCCTGGCTCCTACTACCATACCCTGTTCAAAGGCACCCATTCACCCTCTGAATGGCACAGATACACAATCCATGTCTGAATTGTCTCAAGGCTTAAAAATCCTTCATTAACCTGTAACAAGGGACATCAATAAGGGATCATAGGTTTCACCTGGACTCACCTGGTCTGAAAGAGTAGGTGTTCTTAATGTTTTGTGTACTTAACACAAGCCCATGTAAAGCCTGTGTTCTCTATAGTCTGTTATATAAGTAAGTATAAGTATATAAGTATATATAAGTATAAGTATATAAGTTGAGCTGGAGCCTGACCTTTAGTGTATAACAGACAAATACGACATTAACTGACAATTAGATCAGGTTTGCATGCCTTCACACTGATTTTGGAAAAGGGAAATCAAAGAGACAAATCCGAATAAGCATTTTGTTGCCTCAGCTGACCTACCTAATGGTACAGAAATCCCAGGAAGAGATTTAGATTTTATTCAGATGTCTTTCAGTCCCCATTTGGACTAATCTTCCAAGAGTCCTTAAGGAGAGGGGTACATGTCCAATCTCTCTCTCTCTGTGGGTGTGTGTGTGTGTGTGTGTGTATGTGTGTTTAATTAATTTGTATTTTTTACCTTTATTTAACTAAGCAAGTCAGTTAAGAACAAATTCTTATGTGTGTGTGTGTGTGCGGGTGCGTGTGCGTGCGTGCGCGTGTGTGCGTGCACAATGCCCCACCTAGTAGATGGTAGATCCTGTCAGAAAGCAGTAGCCTACCAGTCGTCACGGCAACGGTTGCCTGCCTCTTGCTCCATTCCATCTGTGGATTAAAAGATGACAGCGAACTGTTTGTAGACTTATTACATCATCCACCGTCTGTCATGGACCACTTAGCATTGTTCAAAAGCTGAATCTGACATCTCTTCATACAACTGACTAGGTATCCCCCTTTCCCTTTTATAATGGCAATTACACAATTCTGCTTTGCAGCTCTGACAACCTAGGTGTCGCTGTTTGTTTGTGTGTGTGTGTGTGTGTGTGTGTGTGTGTGTGTGTGTGTGTGTGTGTGTGTGCGTGTGTGTGTGTGTGTGTGTGTGTTTCCATACCACTGTGTGTGTCCATACTGCTCTGAGTGTCTATACCGCTGTGTCTATACCGCTGTGTGTGTCTATACCACTGTGTGTGTCCATACCGCTGTGTGTCCATACCGCTGTGTGTCCATACTGCTGTGAGTGTCTATACCACTGTGTGTGTCTATACTGCTGTGTGTGTCTATACTGCTGTGTGTGTCCATACCGTTGTGTGTCCATACCGCTGTGTGTGTCTATACTGATGTGTGTGTCCATACCGCTGTGTGTCCATACCGCTGTGAGTGTCTATACTGCTGTGTGTGTCTATACTGCTGTGTGTGTCCATACCGTTGTGTGTCCATACCGCTGTGTGTCCATACTGCTGTGTGTCCATACTACTCTGAGTGTCTATACCACTGTGTGTGTCCATACCGCTGTGTGTTCATACTGCTGTGTGTCCATTCTGCTGTGTTTCCATACTGCTGTGTGTCCATTCTGCTGTGTTTCCATACTGCTGTGTGTGTCTATACTGCTGTGTGTGTCCATACCGTTGTGTGTCCATACCGCTGTGAGTGTCTATACCACTGTGTGTGTCCATACCGCTGTGTGTCCATACTGCTGTGTGTGTCTATACCACTGTGTGTGTCTATACTGCTGTGTTTGTCTATACTGCTGTGTGTGTCCATACCGCTGTGTGTCCATACTGCTGTGTGTGTCTATACCACTGTGTGTGTCTATACTGCTGTGTTTGTCCATACTGCTGTGTATGTCTATACCACTGTGTGTGTCCAAACTGATGTGTGTCCATACTGCTGTGTGTTTCCATACCACTGTGTGTTTCCATACCACTGTGTGTGTCCATACTACTCTGAGTGTCTATACCACTGTGTGTGTCCATACCGCTGTGTGTTCATACTGCTGTGTGTCCATTCTGCTGTGTTTCCATACTGCTGTGTGTGTCTATACTGCTGTGTGTGTCCATACCGTTGTGTGTCCATACCGCTGTGAGTGTCTATACCACTGTGTGTGTCCATACCGCTGTGTGTCCATACTGCTGTGTGTGTCTATACCACTGTGTGTGTCTATACTGCTGTGTTTGTCTATACTGCTGTGTGTGTCCATACCGCTGTGTGTCCATACTGCTGTGAATGTCTATACCAATGTGTGTGTCTATACTGCTGTGTGTGTCCATACTGCTGTGTGTGTCTATACCACTGTGTGTGTCTATACTGCTGTGTTTGTCTATACTGCTGTGTGTGTCTATACCGCTGTATGTCCATACCACTGTATGTCCATACTGCTGTGTGTCCATACTGCTGTGAGTGTCTATACCACTGTGTGTGTCTATACCGCTGTGTGTCTACACTGCTGTGTGTCCATACTGCTGTGAGTGTCTACACCACTGTGTGTGTCCATACTGCCGTGAGTGTCTATACCGCTGTGTGTCTATACTGCTGTGTGTGTCTATACTCCTGTGTGTGTCCATACCGTTATGTGTCCATACCGCTGTGTGTCCATACTGCTGTGAGTGTCTACACCACTCTGTGTGTCCATACTGCCGTGAGTGTCTATACCGCTGTATGTTCATACCACTGTGTGTCCATACTGCTGTGAGTGTCCATACCACTCTATGTCCATACTGCTGTGAGTGTCCATACCACTGTACGTCCATACTGCTGTGAGTGTCCAAACCACTGTATGTCCATACTGCTGTGAGTGTCCATACCACTGTGTGTCCATACTGCTGTGAGTGTCCATACCACTGTATGTCCATATTGCTGTGAGTGTCCATACCACTGTATGTCCATACTGCTGTGTGTCCATACTGCTGTGTGTCCATACTGCTGTGTCCATACTGCTGTGTGTGTCCATACTGCTGTGAGTGTCTATACCGCTGTGTGTCCATACCGCTGTGTGTCCATACCGCTGTGTGTCCATACTGCTATGTGTGTCTATACTGCTGTGTGTGTCTATATCACTGTGTGTATCTATATCACTGTGTCCATACTACTCTGAGTGTTGATATCGCTGTGAGTGTCTATACCACTGTGTGTGTCCATACTGCTGTGTGTCCATACCGCTGTGTGTCCATACTGCTGTGAGTGTCTTTACCACTGTGTGTGTCCATACCACTGTGTGTGTCCATACCGCTGTGTATCCATACTGCTGTGAGTGTCTATACCACTGTGTATGTCCATACCGCTGTGTGTCCATACTGCTGTGAGTGTCTATACCACTGTGTGTGTCCATACCGCTGTGTGTCCATACTGCTGTGTGTCCATTCTGCTGTGTTTCCATACTGCTGTGTGTGTCCATACCGCTGTGTGTGTCTTTACCACTGTGTGTGTCCATACCGCTGTGTGTCCATACTGCTGTGTGTCCATACCGATGTGTATGTCTATACCACTGTGTGTGTCCATACTGATGTGTGTCCATACCGCTGTGAGTGTCTATACCACTGTGTGTGTCCATACCGCTGTATGTCCATACTGCTGTGAGTGTCTATTCCACTGTGTATGTCCATACCGCTGTGTGTCTATACTGCTGTGTGTGTCTATACTGCTGTGTGTGTCCATACCGTTGTGTGTCCATACCGCTGTATGTCCATACTGCTGTGAGTGTCTATACCACTGTGTGTGTCTATACTGCTGTGTGTGTCTATACTGCTGTGTGTGTCCATACCGTTGTGTGTCCATACCGTTGTGTGTCCATACCGCTGTGTGTGTCCATACCGCTGTGTGTGTCCATACCGCTGTATGTCCATACTGCTGTGTGTCCATACTGCTGTGTGTCCATACTGATGTGTGTCCATACTGCTGTGTGTGTCCATACCGCTGTGTGTCCATACCGCTGTGTGTGTCCATACTGCTGTGAGTGTCTATACCGCTGTATGTCCATACCACTGTTTGTCCATACTGCTGTTAGTGTCCATACCACTGTATGTCCATACTGCTGTGAGTGTCCATACCACTGTATGTCCATACTGCTGTGATTGTCCATACCACTGTATGTCCATACTGCTGTGAGTGTCCATACCACTGTATGTCCATACTGCTGTGAGTGTCCATACCACTGTATGCCCATACTGCTGTGAGTGTCCATACCACTGTGTTTGTCCATACCGCTGTGTATCCATACTGCTGTGAGTGTCTATACCACTGTGTATGTCCATACCGCTGTGTGTCCATACTGCTGTGAGTGTCTACACCACTGTATGTCCATACTGCTGTGAGTGTCCATACCACTGTGTGTGTCCATACCGCTGTGTATCCATACTGCTGTGAGTGTCTATACCACTGTGTATGTCCATACTGCTGTGTGTCCATACTGCTGTGTGTCCATACTGCTGTGTTTCCATACTGCTGTGTGTGTCTATACCGCTGTGTGTGTCCATACCGCTGTGTGTCCATACCACTGTGTGTCCATACTGCTGTGTGTGTCCATACCGCTGTGTGTCCATAACGCTGTGTGTGTCCATACTGCTGTGAGTGTCTATACCGCTGTATGTCCATACCACTGTGTGTCCATACTGCTGTGAGTGTCCATACCACTGTATGTCCATACTGCTGTGAGTGTCCATACCACTGTATGTCCATACTGCTGTGAGTGTCCATACCACTGTGTGTCCATACTGCTGTGAGTGTCCATACCACTGTATGTCCATACTGCTGTGAGTGTCTATACCACTGTATGCCCATACTGCTGTGAGTGTCCATACCACTGTATGTCCATACTGCTGTGTGTGTCCATACCACTGTGTGTGTCCATACCGCTGTGTGTCCATTCTGCTGTGAGTGTCTATACCACTGCGTGTGTCCATACCGCTGTGTGTCCATACTGCTGTGAGTGTCTATACCACTGTGTGTGTCTATACCGCTGTGTGTCTATACTGCTGTGTGTCCATACTGCTGTGAGTGTCTATACCACTGTGTGTCCATAATGCTTTGTGTCCATACTGCTGTGTGTCCATACTGCTGTGAGTGTCTATACAACTGTGTGTGTCTATACCGCTGTGTGTGTCTATACTGCTGTGTGTCCATACTGCTGTGAGTGTCTATACCACTGTGTGTCCATACTGCTGTGTGTCCATACTGCTGTGTGTCCATACTGCTGTGTTTCCATACTGCTGTGTGTGTCCATACCGCTGTGTGTCCATACTGCTGTCAGTGTCTATATCGATGTGTATGTCCATACCGCTGTGTGTCCATACTTCTGTGTGTCCATACTGCTGTGTGTGTCTATACCGTTGTGTATGTCTATACCACTGTGTGTGTCCATACTGATGTGTGTCCATACTGCTGTGAGTGTCTCTACCAATGTGTGTGTCCATACCGCTGTGTGTCCATACTGCTGTGAGTGTCTATACTACTGTGTGTGTCCATACCGCTGTGTGTCCATACTGCTGTGTGTCCATACCGATGTGTATGTCTATACCACTGTGTGTGTCCATACTGATGTGTGTCCATACTGCTGTGAGTGTCTATACCACTGTGTGTGTCCATACCGCGGTGTGTCCATACTGCTGTGAGTGTCTATACCACTGTGTATGTCCATACCGCTGTGTGTCCATACTGCTGTGTGTCCATACCGTTGTGTGTGTCTATACCACTGTGTGTGTCCAAACCGCTGTGTGTCCATACTGCTGTGTGTCCATACCGATGTGTATGTCTATAAAACTGTGTGTGTCCATACTGCTGTGTGTCCATACTGCTGCGAGTGTCTATACCACTGTGTGTGTCTATACTGCTGTGTGTGTCTATACTGCTGTGTGTGTCCATACCGTTGTGTGTCCATACCGTTGTGTGTCCATACCGTTGCGTGTCCATACCGCTGTGTGTGTCCATACTGCTGTGAGTGTCTATACCACTGTATGTCCATACCACTGTGTGTTCATACTGCTGTGAGTGTCTATACCACTGTATGCCCATACTGCTGTGAGTGTCCATACCACTGTATGTCCATACTGCTCTGAGTGTCTATACCACTGTGTGTGTCCATACCTCTCTGTGTCCATACTGCTGTGTGTGTCCATACCACTGTGTGTGTTCATACCGCTGTGTCTCCATTCTGCTGTGAGTGTCTATACCACTGTGTATGTCCATACCGCTGTGTGTCCATACTGCTGTGAGTGTCTATACCACTGTGTGTCCATAATGCTGTGTGTCCATACTGCTGTGTGTCCATACTGCTGTGAGTGTCTATACAACTGTGTGTGTCTATACCACTGTGTGTCCATACTGCTGTGTGTCCATACTGCTGTGTTTCCATACTGCTGTGTGTGTCCATACCGCTGTGTGTCCATACTGCTGTCAGTGTCTATATCGATGTGTATGTCCATACCGCTGTGTGTCCATACTTCTGTGTGTCCATACTGCTGTGAGTGTCTATACCACTGTATATGTCCATACCGCTGTGTGTCCATACTGCTGCGTGTCCATACCGCTGTGTGTGTCTATACCACTGTGTGTGTCCAAACCGCTGTGTGTCCATACTGCTGTGTGTCCATACCGATGTGTATGTATATAAAACTGTGTGTGTCCATACTGCTGTGTGTTCATACTGCTGCGAGTGTCTATACCACTGTGTGTGTCTATACTGCTGTGTGTGTCTATACTGCTGTGTGTGTCCATACCGTTGTGTGTCCATACCGTTGTGTGTCCATACCGTTGCGTGTCCATACCACTGTATGTCCATACTGCTCTGAGTGTCTATACCACTGTATGCCCATACTGCTGTGAGTGTCTATACCACTGTGTGTGTCCATACCGCTGTGTGTCCATACTGCTGTGTGTGTCCATACCACTGTGTGTGTCCATACCGCTGTGTGTCCATTCTGCTGTGAGTGTCTATACCACTGCGTGTGTCCATACCGCTGTATGTCCATACCACTGTGTGTTCATACTGCTGTGAGTGTCCATACCACTGTATGTCCATACTGCTGTGAGTGTCCATACCACTGTATGTCCATATTGCTGTGTGTCCATACTGCTGTGTGTCCATACTGCTGTTTGTGTCTATACCGATGTGTGTGTCCATATCGCTGTGTGTCCATACCACTGTGTGTCCATACTGCTGTGTGTGTCCATACCGCTGTGTGTCCATACCACTGTGTGTGTCCATACTGCTGTGAGTGTCTATACCGCTGTATGTCCATACCACTGTGTGTCCATACTGCTGTGAGTGTCAATACCACTGTATGTCCATACTGCTGTGATTGTCCATACCACTGTGTGTCCATACTGCTGTGAGTGTCCATACCACTGTATGTCCATACTGCTGTGATTGTCCATACCACTGTGTGTCCATACTGCTGTGAGTGTCCATACCACTGTATGTCCATACTGCTGTGAGTGTCTATACCACTGTATGTCCATACTGCTGTGAGTGTCCATACCACTGTGTGTGTCCATACCGCTGTGTATCCATACTGCTGTGAGTGTCTATACCGCTGTGTATGTCCATACCGCTGTGTGTCCATACTGCTGTGTGTGTCCATACCACTGTGTGTGTCCATACCTCTGTGTGTCCATACTGCTGTGAGTGTCTATACCACTGTGTATGTCCATACCGCTGTGTGTCCATACTGCTGTGAGTGTCTATACCACTGTGTTGTCTATACCGCTTTGTGTGTCTATACTGCTGTGTGTCCATACTGCTGTGAGTGTCTATACCACTGTGTGTCCATACTGCTGTGTGTCCATACTGCTGTGTGTCCATACTGCTGTGTGTGTCCATACCGCTGAGTGTGTCCATACCGCTGTGAGTGTCTATACTGCTGTGTGTGTCCATATCGCTGTGTGTCCATACCGTTGTGTGTGTCCATACCGTTGTGTGTCCATACCGCTGTTTGTGTCCATACCGCTGTGTGTATCCATACCGCTCTGTGTGTTCATACTGCTGTGTGTGTCCATACTGCTGTGAGTGTCTATACCGCTGTATGTCCATACCACTGTGTGTCCATACTGTTGTGAGTGTCTATACCGCTGTGTGTCCATACTGCTGTGTGTGTCCATACCGCTGTGTGTCCATACCGCTATGTATGTCCATACCGCTGTGTGTGTACATACCGCTGTGTGTCCATACCGCTGTGTGTCCATACTGCTGTGAGTGTCTATACCGCTGTATGTCCATACCACTGTGTGTCCATACTGTTGTGAGTGTCTATACCGCTGTGTGTCCATACTGCTGTGTGTGTCCATACCGCTGTGTGTCCATACCGCTGTGTGTGTCCATACCGCTGTGTGTGTACATACCGCTGTGTGTCCATACCGCTGTGTGTCCATACCGCTGTGTGTCCATACCGCTGTGTGACCATTCTGCTGTGTGTCCATTCTGCTGTGTGTCCATTCTGCTGTGTGTCCATACCGTTGTGTGTCCATACCACTGTGTGTCCATACCGCTGTGTGTCCATACCACTGTGTGTCCATACCGCTGTGTGTCCATACCACTGCTTTGTAATGGACAGTTTTAGAAGCAATAGTGCACGCAATTTCACATTCAGCACTTCTACCATCTACATTAAAAGACTGGTGCTTTAGTGAAATGCACAACTGAGAGATCCCTGCCAGTGAGGCAAATAAAGAGAAACATAAATCCTCCATTTCTCTCTACAAGTTACTCTCACTGGCCCTGGGCTGTAGAGGGATATATCTAGTTCTACTCCTGTTTGTATGGTTTTGCCATCTCTAGAGGTTTCAAGTTGAATTCTGCCATGAGCAGTTAGGATACTCGCCTGAATAAACAACGGTCTGTCTTGTAACTTTGTGATTTCTAGACAACCACAAACTGTTTGCTCATCAGGCTTTCTGAGAAGAGCAACCACAGTGTCTTGGCTCTTAGTGATAGGTGTGTGCTGAGTGATTTGGGAGGAGGTTGAACCCTGTTTTCACCCTTACGGGCTGAAGTACCACTAGTCAGAATCAGAACCCCTATACCAGACATGACAATCAGAATGCTAATGGCCACTCAGGAAACCTGACTTGGAGGAACATCTCCTACTCATAAATCCTCTATTGCTGTCTCCCTCTCTGTCTGTCTCTCTGTCTCCCTGTCTGTCTCCCTGTCTGTCTCTCTGTCTCCCTGTCTGTCTCCCTGTCTGTCTCTCTGTCTCCCGGTCTGTCTCCCTGTCTGTCTCCCTGTCTGTCTCCCTGTCTGTCTCCCTGTCTGTCTCCCTGTCTGTCTCTCTGTCTGTCTCTCTGTCTGTCTCTCTGTCTCCCTGTCTGTCTCTCTGTCTCCCTGTCTGTCTCTCTGTCTCTCTGATTTCCTGTCTGTCTCTCTGTCTCCCTGTCTGTCTCTCTGATTTCCTGTCTGTCTCTCTGATTTCCTGTCTGTCTCTCTGTCTCCCTGTCTGTCTGTCTCTCTGTCTCCCTGTCTGTCTCTCTGTCTCTCTGTCTCCCTGTCTGTCTCTCTGTCTGTCTCCCTGTCTGTCTCTCTGTGTCCCTGTCTGTCTCTCTGCCTCCCTGTCTGTCTGTCTCTATGTCTCCATGTCTTTCTCCCTGTCTGTATCTCCGTCTCCCTGTCTGTCTCCCGGTCTGTCTCCCTGTCTGTCTCCCTGTCTGCCTCCCTGTCTGTCTCCCTGTCTGTCTCCCTGTCTGTCTCTCTGTCTCTGTCTGTCTCTCTGTCTTTCCCTCTGTCTCCCTGTCTGTCTCTCTGTCTCCCTGTCTGTTTCTCTGTCTCCCTGTCTGTCTCTCTGTCTCCCTGTCTCCCTGTCTGTCTCTCTCTCTCTAACTCCCTGTCTGTCTCTCTGTCTCCCTGTCTCCCTGTCTCCCTGTCTCCCTGTCTGTCTCTCTCTCTAACTCCCTGTCTGTCTCTCTGTCTTACTGTCTGCCTCCCTGTCTGCCTCCCTGTCTATCTCCCTGTCTGTCTCTCTGACTCCCTGTCTGTCTCCCTGTCTGTTTCTCTGTCTCCCTGTCTGTCTCTCTGTCTGTCTCTCTGTCTTTCCCTCTGTCTCCCTGTCTGTCTGTCTGTCTGTCTGTCTCCCTGTCTGTTTCTCTGTCTCCCTGTCTGTCTCCCTGTCTCCCTGTCTGTCTCTCTCTCTCTAACTCCCTGCCTGTCTCTCTGTCTCCCTGTCTGTCTCTCTGTCTCCCTGTCTGTCTCTCTGTCTGTCTCTCTGTCTGTCTCTCTGTCTCTCTGTCTGTCTCTCTGTCTGTCTCTCTGTCTCCCTGTCTGTCTGTCTCTCTGTCTCCCTGTCTCCCTGTCTGTCTCTCTGTCTCCCTGTCTGTCTGTCTCCCTGTCTGTATCTCTGTCTGTCTCTCTGTGTGTCTCTCTGTCTCCCTGTCTGTCTCTCTGCCTCCCTGTCTGTCTCTCTGTTCCCCTGTCTGTCTCTCTGTCTGTCTCCCTGTCTGTCTCTCTGTCTCCCTGTCTGTCTCTCTGTCTCCCTGTCTGTCTCTCACTCCCTGTCTGTCTCCCTGTCTGTCTCCCTGTCTGTCTCTCTGTATGTCTCTCTGTCTGTCTCTCTGTCTCCCTGTCTGTCTCTCTGTTCCCCTATCTGTCTCCCTGTCTGTCTCTCTGTTTCCCTGTCTGTCTCTCTGTCTGTCTCTCTGTCTCCCTGTCTCCCTGTCTGTCTCCCTGTCTGTCTCTCTGTCTCCCTGTCTGTCTCTCTGTCTCCCTGTCTGTCTCTCTGTCTCCCTGTCTGTCTCTCTGTCTCCCTGTCTGTCTCTCTGATTTCCTGTATGTCTCCCTGTCTCCCTGTCTGTCTCCCTGTCTATCTGTCTCCCTCCCTGTCTGTCTCTCTGTCTCCCTGTCTGTCTCTCTGAATCCCTGTCTGTCTCTCTGTCTCCCTGCCTGTCTCTCTGAGCCCTAGGACCATGCCCCAGGAATACCTGACATGATGACTCCTTGCTGTCCCCAGTCCACCTGACCGTGCTGCTGCTCCAGTTTAAACGGTTCTGCCTTATTATTATTTGACCATGCTGGTCATTTATGAACATTTGAACATCTTGGCCATGTTCTGTTATAATCTCCACCCGGCACAGCCAGAAGAGGACTGGCCATCCCACATATGCTCTCTCTAATTCTCTCTTTCTTTCTCTCTCTCGGAGGACCTGAGCCCTAGGACCATGCCCCAGGAATACCTGACATGATGACTCCTTGCTGTCCCCAGTCCACCTGACTGTGCTGCTGCTCCAGTTTCAACTGTTCTGCCTTATTATTATTCGACCATGCTGGTCATTTATGATCATTTGAACATCTTGACCATGTTCTGTTATAATCTCCACCCGGCACAGCCAGAAGAGGACTGGCCACCCCACATAGCCTGGTTCCTCTCTAGGTTTCTTCCTAGGTTTTGGCCTTTCTAGGGAGTTTTTCCTAGCCACCGTGCTTCTACACCTGCATTGCTTGATGTTTGGGGTTTTAGGCTGGGTTTCTGTACAGCACTTTGAGATATCAGCTGATGTACGAAGGGCTATATAAATAAATTTGATTTGATTTGATTTGATTTCCCTGTCTGTCTCTCTGTCTCCCTGTCTGCCTCCCTGTCTGTCTCTCTGTTTCCCTGTCTGTCTCTCTGTCTGTCTCTCTCTCTGTCTCCCTGTCTGTCTCTCTGTCTCCCTGTCTGTCTCTCTGTATCCCTTTCTGTCTGTGTCTGTCTCTCTGTGTGTCTCTCTGTCTCCCTCTCTGTCTCCCTGTCTGTCTCTCTGATTTCCTGTCTGTCTCTCTGATTTCCTGTCTGTCTCTCTGTCTCCCTGTCTGTCTGTCTCTCTGTCTCCCTGTCTGTCTCTCTGTCTCTCTGTCTCCCTGTCTGTCTCTCTGTCTGTCTCCCTGTCTGTCTCTCTGTGTCCCTGTCTGTCTCTCTGCCTCCCTGTCTGTCTGTCTCTATGTCTCCATGTCTTTCTCCCTGTCTGTATCTCCGTCTCCCTGTCTGTCTCCCGGTCTGTCTCCCTGTCTGTCTCCCTGTCTGCCTCCCTGTCTGTCTCCCTGTCTGTCTCCCTGTCTGTCTCTCTGTCTCTGTCTGTCTCTCTGTCTTTCCCTCTGTCTCCCTGTCTGTCTCTCTGTCTCCCTGTCTGTTTCTCTGTCTCCCTGTCTGTCTCTCTGTCTCCCTGTCTCCCTGTCTGTCTCTCTCTCTCTAACTCCCTGTCTGTCTCTCTGTCTCCCTGTCTCCCTGTCTCCCTGTCTCCCTGTCTGTCTCTCTCTCTAACTCCCTGTCTGTCTCTCTGTCTTACTGTCTGCCTCCCTGTCTGCCTCCCTGTCTATCTCCCTGTCTGTCTCTCTGACTCCCTGTCTGTCTCCCTGTCTGTTTCTCTGTCTCCCTGTCTGTCTCTCTGTCTGTCTCTCTGTCTTTCCCTCTGTCTCCCTGTCTGTCTGTCTGTCTCCCTGTCTGTTTCTCTGTCTCCCTGTCTGTCTCCCTGTCTCCCTGTCTGTCTCTCTCTCTCTAACTCCCTGCCTGTCTCTCTGTCTCCCTGTCTGTCTCTCTGTCTCCCTGTCTGTCTCTCTGTCTGTCTCTCTGTCTGTCTCTCTGTCTCTCTGTCTATCTCTCTGTCTGTCTCTCTGTCTCCCTGTCTGTCTGTCTCTCTGTCTCCCTGTCTCCCTGTCTGTCTGTCTCCCTGTCTGTATCTCTGTCTGTCTCTCTGTGTGTCTCTCTGTCTCCCTGTCTGTCTCTCTGCCTCCCTGTCTGTCTCTCTGTTCCCCTGTCTGTCTCTCTGTCTGTCTCCCTGTCTGTCTCTCTGTCTCCCTGTCTGTCTCTCTGTCTCCCTGTCTGTCTCTCACTCCCTGTCTGTCTCCCTGTCTGTCTCCCTGTCTGTCTCTCTGTATGTCTCTCTGTCTGTCTCTCTGTCTCCCTGTCTGTCTCTCTGTTCCCCTATCTGTCTCCCTGTCTGTCTCTCTGTTTCCCTGTCTGTCTCTCTGTCTGTCTCTCTGTCTCCCTGTCTCCCTGTCTGTCTCCCTGTCTGTCTCTCTGTCTCCCTGTCTGTCTCTCTGTCTCCCTGTCTGTCTCTCTGTCTCCCTGTCTGTCTCTCTGATTTCCTGTATGTCTCCCTGTCTCCCTGTCTGTCTCCCTGTCTATCTGTCTCCCTCCCTGTCTGTCTCTCTGTCTCCCTGTCTGTCTCTCTGAATCCCTGTCTGTCTCTCTGTCTCCCTGCCTGTCTCTCTGAGCCCTAGGACCATGCCCCAGGAATACCTGACATGATGACTCCTTGCTGTCCCCAGTCCACCTGACCGTGCTGCTGCTC
The DNA here is from genome assembly GCF_057628025.1 of Oncorhynchus mykiss. Taxonomy (NCBI): domain Eukaryota; kingdom Metazoa; phylum Chordata; class Actinopteri; order Salmoniformes; family Salmonidae; genus Oncorhynchus; species Oncorhynchus mykiss. Next base: position 16,717,218 of record NC_143051.1, on the reverse strand, counting down.
CAGTTTAAACGGTTCTGCCTTATTATTATTTGACCATGCTGGTCATTTATGAACATTTGAACATCTTGGCCATGTTCTGTTATAATCTCCACCCGGCACAGCCAGAAGAGGACTGGCCATCCCACATATGCTCTCTCTAATTCTCTCTTTCTTTCTCTCTCTCGGAGGACCTGAGCCCTAGGACCATGCCCCAGGAATACCTGACATGATGACTCCTTGCTGTCCCCAGTCCACCTGACTGTGCTGCTGCTCCAGTTTCAACTGTTCTGCCTTATTATTATTCGACCATGCTGGTCATTTATGATCATTTGAACATCTTGACCATGTTCTGTTATAATCTCCACCCGGCACAGCCAGAAGAGGACTGGCCACCCCACATAGCCTGGTTCCTCTCTAGGTTTCTTCCTAGGTTTTGGCCTTTCTAGGGAGTTTTTCCTAGCCACCGTGCTTCTACACCTGCATTGCTTGATGTTTGGGGTTTTAGGCTGGGTTTCTGTACAGCACTTTGAGATATCAGCTGATGTACGAAGGGCTATATAAATAAATTTGATTTGATTTGATTTGATTTCCCTGTCTGTCTCTCTGTCTCCCTGTCTGCCTCCCTGTCTGTCTCTCTGTTTCCCTGTCTGTCTCTCTGTCTGTCTCTCTCTCTGTCTCCCTGTCTGTCTCTCTGTCTCCCTGTCTGTCTCTCTGTATCCCTTTCTGTCTGTGTCTGTCTCTCTGTGTGTCTCCCTGTCTCCCTCTCTGTCTCACTGTCTGTCTCTCTGTTTCCCTGTCTGTCTCCCTGTCTGTCTCCCTGTCTGTCTCTCTGTCTCCCTGCCTGTCTCTCTGAGCCCTAGGACCATGCCCCAGGAATACCTGACATGATGACTCCTTGCTGTCCCCAGTCCACCTGACCGTGCTGCTGCTCCAGTTTAAACGGTTCTGCCTTATTATTATTTGACCATGCTGGTCATTTATGAACATTTGAACATCTTGGCCATGTTCTGTTATAATCTCCACCTGGCACAGCCAGAAGAGGACTGGCCATCCCACATATGCTCTCTCTAATTCGCTCTTTCTTTCTCTCTCTCGGAGGACCTGAGCCCTAGGACCATGCCCCAGGAATACCTGACATGATGACTCCTTGCTGTCCCCAGTCCACCTGACTGTGCTGCTGCTCCAGTTTCAACTGTTCTGCCTTGTTATTATTCGACCATGCTGGTCATTTATGATCATTTGAACATCTTGACCATGTTCTGTTATAATCTCCACCCGGCACAGCCAGAAGAGGACTGGCCACCCCACATAGCCTGGTTCCTCTCTAGGTTTCTTCCTAGGTTTTGGCCTTTCTAGGGAGTTTTTCCTAGCCACCGTGCTTCTACACCTGCATTGCTTGATGTTTGGGGTTTTAGGCTGGGTTTCTGTACAGCACTTTGAGATATCAGCTGATGTACGAAGGGCTATATAAATAAATTTGATTTGATTTGATTTGATTTCCCTGTCTGTCTCCCTGTCTGCCTCCCTGTCTGTCTCTCTGTTTCCCTGTCTGTCTCTCTGTCTGTCTCTCTCTCTGTCTCCCTGTCTGTCTCTCTGTCTCCCTGTCTGTCTCTCTGTATCCCTTTCTGTCTGTGTCTGTCTCTCTGTGTGTCTCTCTGTCTCCCTCTCTGTCTCACTGTCTGTCTCTCTGTTTCCCTGTCTGTCTCCCTGTCTGTCTCCCTGTCTGTCTCTCTGTCTCCCTGTCTGTCTCTCTGCCTCCCTGTCTGTCTGTCTCTCTGCCTCCCTGTCTGTCTGTCTCTCTGCCTCCCTGTCTGTTTGTCTCTCTGTCTCCCTGTCTATCTGTCTCTCTGCCTCCCTGTCTGTTTGTCTCTCTGTCTCCCTGTCTATCTGTCTCTCTGTCTCATGTCTGTTTGTCTCTAACCACGTTTCCATCCACAGTTTTTATGCAAGTAAAGTCATACTGTATAAAAAAAAATATCCTGACTGCTGTGATGGAAACAGGAAGTATCGGTACAATTTTATAAATGCAGACAGATCATTTGTTTGTTCGACATGGTGGGATCTTTTTGTGTCTGTAAAATTAGTTATGTGAGAAATGGCTGTGGAAACGCCTTTACGCGCAAATATTGAAATATTGATATAATGCTATGTCAAAGTTAACTTGGAGTCACACGATGACATGGTGTGTGGTCCTCCCACTACGACTAAGGAAAGCATGCAGTTTATTAGGCTGCAGATGAAATAAGTTATGATGAACTTCACAGGGTGGTGAAAGTGCACGGTGATGAGCTTGATGCTCCTTTCAATACATATTGAGGTTGTTATTCTGGTGGCATGATGGTTTGTGTTTGACCGCCGTTTGACAAATAACAATATTCTCGCTCTTATCCATAATAATCTCACCATGTAGACTAGCCTACCTGCACGGCCTACCTGCACAGCCTACCCACACTGTATCAGCGAGCTTTTGGCTATAGAGCACAGGTGCCAAAACCAGAGGAGGCACATTTGCTATTTAACGCAACAGTTTTTGTGACCAAAGTAGAGTTGAAAATGAGATGGAAACACATTGAATTTAAGATGAAAACTTAAGTGAAAAAGTACATTTTGTGTGAACTACTTCATCGGTTTGGTGGAAAGATCACTGGTGGGAAAATGCACATATTTTCTTATGCAGATTTTTTAATATTTGCATGAAAATATGTCACCAATTGGATGGAAACTTAGCTATTGTGAAATTGTTTATGATTTCCCTTCTGCAGAGGCACAGCGGTCAATGCTGATGATTATTAGGATTTATACATGTATTACTGAGCAAAGGTTTATGGTTGGGTCAGTCCGACACAACAAATGACCAAATGACCAAAAGAGATTGTTGACAAGTTCACTATTTATACAGATGTCATCTCCAGTTCAGTATTTATACAGATGTCATCTCTAGTTCACTATTTATACAGATGTCATCTCCAGTTCACTATTTATACAGATGTCATCTCTAGTTCACTATTTATACAGATGTCATCTCCAGTTCACTATTTATACAGATGTCATCTCCAGTTCACTATTTATACAGATGTAATCTCTAGTTCACTATTTATACAGATGTCATCTCTAGTTCACTATTTATACAGATGTCATCTCTAGTTCACTATTTATACAGATGTCATCTCCAGTTCACTATTTATACAGATGTCATCTCCAGTTCACTATTTATACAGATGTAATCTCTAGTTCACTATTTATACAGATGTAATCTCTAGTTCACTATTTATACAGATGTCATCTCTAGTTCACTATTTATACAGATGTAATCTCCAGTTCAGTATTTATACAGATGTCATCTCTAGTTCACTATTTATACAGATGTAATCTCTAGTTCACTATTTATACAGATGTCATCTCTAGTTCACTATTTATACAGATGTCATCTCCAGTTCACTATTTATACAGATGTAATCTCTAGTTCACTATTTATACAGATGTCATCTCTAGTTCACTATTTATACAGATGTCATCTCTAGTTCACTATTTATACAGATGTAATCTCCAGTTCAGTATTTATACAGATGTAATCTCTAGTTCACTATTTATACAGATGTCATCTCTAGTTCACTATTTATACAGATGTAATCTCCAGTTCAGTATTTATACAGATGTAATCTCCAGTTCAGTATTTATACAGATGTCATCTCCAGTTCACTATTTATACAGATGTCATCTCTAGTTCACTATTTATACAGATGTCATCTCCAGTTCACTATTTATACAGATGTAATCTCCAGTTCACTATTGATACAGATGTCATCTCTAGTTCACTATTTATACAGATGTAATCTCTAGTTCACTATTTATACAGATGTCATCTCTAGTTCACTATTTATACAGATGTCATCTCTAGTTCACTACTTATACAGATGTCATCTCCAGTTCAGGATTTATACAGATGTCATCTCTAGTTCACTATTTATACAGACGTCATCTCTAGTTCACTATTTATACAGATGTAATCTCTAGTTCACTATTTATACAGATGTCATCTCTAGTTCACTATTTATACAGTACAGATGTAATCTCTAGTTCACTATTTATACAGACGTCATCTCTAGTTCACTATTTATACTGATGTCATCTCTAGTTCACTATTTATACAGATGTCATCTCCAGTTCACTATTTAAACAGATGTCACCTATAGTTCACTATTTATACAGATGTCATCTCTAGTTCACTACTTATACAGATGTAATCTCCAGTTCAGGATTTATACAGATGTCATCTCTAGTTCACTATTTATACAGATGTAATCTATAGTTCACTATTTATACAGATGTCATCTCTAGTTCACTATTTATACAGACGTCATCTCTAGTTCACTATTTATACAGATGTAATCTCTAGTTCACTATTTATACAGATGTAATCTCTAGTTCACTATTTATACAGATGTCATCTCTAGTTCACTATTTATACAGTACAGATGTAATTTCTAGTTCACTATTATACAGATGTCATCTCTAGTTCACTATTTATCCAGTATAGATGTAATCTCTAGTTCACTATTTATACAGATGTCATCTCTAGTTCACTATTTATACAGATGTAATCTCTAGTTCACTATTTATACAGATGTCATCTCTAGTTCACTATTTATACAGACGTCATCTCTAGTTCACTATTTATACAGATGTAATCTCTAGTTCACTATTTATACAGATGACATCTCTAGCTCACTATTTATACAGATGTAATCTCTAGTTCACTATTTAGACAGATGTCATTTCTAGCTCACTATAGGGTGTCTCTGACCACAGCTACCTGACTGAAACTTCACAGCCCATATATTCCTAAAACCAGACTCCCTTTATATTACTAAAAACCAGTACACCACAACAGTCCTAAGAATGAAGTTATTTACCTATTTATGCAGATCTAATCTTCCCTACTAGCGTTACCTGACTGAAGCTTCACTGGGAGCAAAGTGAGGGTGTGTCTAATACCACTAGTGATTACAGGAACACAGTAGCTTTGATCTACAACAGGAGGTAGAAATGCAAGTCGTGTTTACATTTTGCACCAACAAATCCTCTACCGCCCCCTCCATCCCCTCCTCCCTCCTCCCTCTCTCCTCCACTGCCTCATAGTCCTGTCATCTCATTCATCATGGAGATGATAATATACCTTCAGGGTGTACGTGTCTGGGAACAGATTGGCAGCAGATCGCAGCATCACACCATCTGAGTGAGAAATAATAGAGGGAGGAGCTGAGGATATATAAATGATTTCCAACCTGTCTGTCGAGTCCTGAGATACTGTTAAAACCATCTGTGTGTGTGTAAAAATTACATTTTAGTTTGACTTTCCACTGTTCAGTTGAGAAATTACTATCTATCCCCACTCTTCCAAATATTTTCCTTCAACTATGCTGTGCTGTAGGAGCAGAAAGCCCTCCGAACTCCATCATCCATAACGAGTGATCCTGAAGATATCTGGAGACATTTGGCCTGAACCAGATGATTATGGAATCTCCACTCAGGCTTGACAGGGGATAAAGTGACGTTTTAGATCTTGGTGCCTGAGTCAGGCCTGAATGGCTGTCAACAACATGGCCAATCTCTGGGTGCTGAGCAGCTACCCTGGTCTATAGCCCTTGGGAAAAACACTTCCTTTAGAGTGTAGAGTGCCTGCCTGACACTTTTAGTCCACACACGCACGCACGCACACACACACACACACACACACACACACACACACACACACACACACACACACACACACACACACACACACACACACACACACACACACACACACACACACACAGAGAGAGAGAGATAGTAGCTCTCGCTACCTTCCATCAAAGTTGCCGACTTGCCTCCAGACATCTTTCAACCTGGTTTTCATTAGAGCCAGCAGACGAAGAATTTACACCCGTGGAATAACAAATGGAAACAAGTTATCGCTGCTCCCACTGTGACTGGGACACCTCGTAAAACTATGTTAGCACCGTGGAGGATGAGGGATGTGGAACTTGGATTGAAATATTTCAATCCGTACTCTTCTAGAATCTAACCACTGCTTTACAAGGCTCTATGTTCCCATCAGACTAAACCTCAAACATGTGATCTGATTTCATCATGGCCTGCACCCAAATGGCACCCTATTCCCTTTATAGTGCACTACTTTTTGACCAGGGCCCATAGGGCTCATGTCAAAAGTAGTGTATGGTGTAGGGAATATGATGTCATTTGGGGCACAGTCATAGCTTTAAAGATGAAATACAGCCAACGTTGAGTTAAGTAAAACACACCCCTCTGTCTGATTGAAATGTCTAATGTGTGTCCTTGTTTAATAATGATATGATACTCTAAATGAATGGCAAAACAATTGGCTTTATGATTCTCAGCCATGAGGGTACAGTCAATTCTTTACCCATCTCCTGTTGCCTGTTAAATTAAAACTCTGGAATGAGTAGGTGTTACCAAACCTTTGACTGGTACTGTAAATACTTGTTGTTAGATTACTTTTTGCTGTGTTTATTACTGTAATGCAGTTTATATATTACTGTAATTTTTTACCAAATTGTACAGGATTTGTTCTGTAAATGTGTTTTAACTTGATAAAATACCATGCATTGTCTCAAAGTAGTAGATAAACTGCAATATGTTTTGCTGTGCTGGTTTTCAGCGCATAGAGAAAATCAGAGAGATGAATTTGATGTAGTTCACTAATCCGTTAATCACTAATTGGTTCAGTTTGGCAACTAGAGGCATGGATGACCTAAAAGCCAGAAGATCTTTCAGCCATGACGCTCTGCAGATACTTTCTATGAATGGCAGAGGTTGGTTGGCTGGTGTGTATCTGTGTCTCTGTCTGTCTCTGTCTGTGTCTCTGTGTCTCTCTCTCTCTCTCTGTGTGTGTGTGTGTGTGTGTGTGTGTGCCTCAGCTTTGTATTTTAGCTTTGTATCCCCTTTATAACAGAAGAATGTTCCACAGACTATAAACTAATGAACTAATTTGTTAAAACAATATATAACAAAATCTTTAGTAGCATGTTGTGATCAGAGCTTGTTTAACTAAGTGTTAGGACAATGTAATTATTTGCAAAGTTACATTCCCTCTCCCAGTGAAAGTGGCTTCTTCTAGTAAAGCTGCAATTAGTGACAATGTTAAAATGATTTCCTCCAAACAAAAACACAGGGGTACAATTGTCCCTGTCATAACCATTTAACATTAATGAGTCTAATCAGCTCATCTCTGGCAGATTGTTGGTTTTATATGGGACACTGTGGGCTGGTAAGAGATAGGACAGGTCTTTCATGACACACACACTAAAACACACACATAGATGCATGCACGGACAGGCTCAGATGCACAGACACTCACAAGCACGTGCACATACACAAACAAGCACACACACATACACACATACACAAAATGACAATAAATGATTTGTTCTGAGAAGCTACTCACCAGAACAGACCATCTTTTGAGTACCTTCTGAAAATGAATTATTTGCCTTGAAAATCTGTTAATGACATAATGCACAAGTACCATTAGGGGGCTAAGGGGAGGGGAGTTATGTGGAACATAAATCCACAATCCACTGCCAGATACAAATCTGACTTTGCTCATGGTACACAGAGCATAAAGAGAGTGATTTGTTTCCATCCATAGTATATCATCGTAGTACCAGAACATTCATAATCTCTAAATAGTGTATACTCGTTGTACTGGAACATTCATAATCTCTAAATAGTGTATCATCGTAGTACCAGAACATTCATAATCTGTAAATAGTGTATACTCGTTGTACTGGAACATTCAACATCTCTAAATAGTGTATCATCGTAGTACCAGAACATTCAGCATCTCTAAATAATATGTCTTTGTAGTACCGGAACATTCAGCATCTGTAAATAGTGTATCATCGTAGCATTGGAACACTTAGCATCTCTAAATAGTGTATCATCGTAATACCAGAACATTCATAATCTCTAAATAGTGTATCATCGTAGCATTGGAACACTCAGCATCTCCAAATAGTATATCATCGTAATACTGGAACATTCAACATCTCTAAATAGTATATTATCGTAATACTGGAACATTCAGCATCTCTAAATAGTATATTATCGTAGTACTGGAACATTCAGCATCTCTAAATAGTATATTATCGTAGTACTGGAACATTCAGCATCTCTAAATAATATATTATCGTAGTACTGGAACATTCAACATCTCTAAATAGTATATTATCGTAGTACTGGAACATTCAACATCTCTAAATAGTATATTATCGTAGTACTGGAACATTCAACATCTCTAAATAGTATATTATCGTAGTACTGGAACATTCAACATCTCTAAATAGTATATTATCGTAGTAGCGGAACATTCAGCATCTGTAAATATTGTATCATCATAGTATTGGAACACTCAGCATCTCTAAATAGCTCATAGTTTTCTGTGTCCTCTCTGTTCCTGTCTGACTGGGTGCAACCCTATTGGACCTGGTAAAAAGTAGTACACTATAAACAGAATAGGGTGCCATTTGGGATGTAGACGTTGCAGCAGGAGAATAATAAACTTCCCTTGAAGTTGCACTAGGCAGAAATCGCTCTGCGATCGTTGCTAAAACTCGAATAGTTTGCCTAATTTCAGTTTATGTGACAAAATAAACTAGCATAGTATAGAGTCATTAGAACATCTAAAACGCTGTGATTTATATTTTCCATAACCAAAAATATTGTTGTTTCAGCTGTTAGAATCTGGTGTACAAAGAAATAGTGCACATAGAACAGATATAAAGCTTCTTAGACTTGCTTTCAAGTAGAATGACAGATCTATAACCACATTTCTATGTGAATTTGGTCGAGTCACTTTATGTAAAAACGAATCCCATTACATTGTACCACTCCTGCAGTTTCAAAAGCAGTAAGTTTGTTATTAATGGCAACAGTAGGTTGGTTATGAATGGCAGCAGTAGGTTGATTATGAATGGCAGCAGTAGGTTGATTATGAATGGCAGCAGTAGGTTGATTATGAATGGCAGCAGTAGGTTGATTATGAATGGCAGCAGTAGGTTGGTTATGAATGGCAACAGTAGGTTGATTATGAATGGCAGCAGTAGGTTGATTATGAATGGCAGCAGTAGGTTGATTATGAATGGCAGCAGTAGGTTGGTTATGAATGGCAACAGTAGGTTGATTATGAATGGCAACAGTAGGTTGATTATGAATGGCAACAGTAGGTTGGTTATGAATGGCAGCAGTAGGTTGATTATGAATGGCAACAGTAGGTTGGTTATGAATGGCAGCAGTAGGTTGATTATGAATGGCAGCAGTAGGTTGATTATGAATGGCAGCAGTAGGTTGGTTATGAATGGCAACAGTAGGTTGATTATGAATGGCAACAGTAGGTTGATTATGAATGGCAACAGTAGGTTGGTTATGAATGGCAGCAGTAGGTTGATTATGAATGGCAGCAGTAGGTTGATTATAAATGGCAACAGTAGGTTGATTATGAATGGCAGCAGTAGGTTGATTATGAATGGCAGCAGTAGGTTGGTTATGAATGGCAACAGTAGGTTGATTATGAATGGCAACAGTAGGTTGATTATGAATGGCAGCAGTAGGTTGGTTATTAATGGCAACAGTAGGTTGGTTATGAATGGCATCAGTAGGTTGGCTATGAATGGCAGCAGTAGGTTGGTTATGAATGGCAGCAGTAGGTTGGTTATTAATGGCAACAGTAGGTTGGTTATGAATGGCATCAGTAGGTTGGTTATGAATGGCAACAGTAGGTTGATTATGAATGGCAGCAGTAGGTTGGTTATTAATGGCAACAGTAGATTGGTTTTTAATGGCAACAGTAGGTTGGTTAAGAATGGCAACAGTAGGTGTGTTATTAATGGCAACAGTAGGTTTGTTATTAATGGCAACAGTAGGTTGGTTATTAATGGCAACAGTAGGTTGGTTATTAATGGCAACAGTAGGTTTGTTATTAATGGCAACAGTAGGTTGGTTATGAATGGCAGCAGCAGGTTTGTTATTAATGGCAACAGTAGGTTGGTTATGAATGGCAGCAGTAGGTTTGTTATTAATGGCAACAGTAGGTTTGTTATGAATGACAACAGTAGGTTGATTATGAATGGCAACAGTAGGTTGGTTATGAATGGCAACAGTAGGTTGGTTATGAATGACAGCAGTAGGTTTGTTATTAATGGCAACAGTAGGTTTGTTATGAATGACAACAGTAGGTTTGTTATGAATGGCAACAGTAGGTTGGTTATGAATGGCAACAGTAGGTTGGTTATGAATGGCAGCAGTAGGTTTGTTATTAATGGCAACAGTAGGTTGGTTATGAATGACAACAGTAGGTTGATTATGAATGGCAACAGTAGGTTGGTTATGAATGGCAGCAGTAGGTTTGTTATTAATGGCAACAGTAGGTTGGTTATGAATGACAACAGTATGTTGATTATGAATGGCAACAGTAGGTTTGTTATGAACGACAGCAGTAGGTTGGTTATTAATGGCAACAGTAGGTTGGTTATGAATGGCAGCAGTAGGTTTGTTATTAATGGCAACAGTAGGTTTGTTATGAATGACAACAGTAGGTTGATTATGAATGGTAACAGTAGGTTGGTTATGAATGGCAACAGTAGGTTGGTTATGAATGACAGCAGTAGGTTTGTTATGAATGGCAACAGTAGGTTGGTTATGAATGGCAGCAGTAGGTTGATTATGAATGGCAGCATGCAGGCTTTCAGCCCAGTCTCCGATGTTCGTTGGTCTTTTGTCTCATCCCCTGCTTTATAAATAAAAATATGGTAATATAAATTGAAAGTAAACGTTACAGAAGTGGATTAAGAGGTGCTCTGGTGGGCATTGTTGAATCACTTCCACTTAATATGAAAGGATTTAAATCAGAATGCTCAATGATGATTATCACGCCAAGTGTACTATAGTAACCACTTTAAATATCAAAGGATTTATGCTACTTAGGTCATTGTTGATGATTACGCAGTGTGCATTGTATTGTAATCCATAAAGAGGAAGTTGAAGGTATCAGAAGACATCAGAGGGATGCTAATCTGACAGTTTGACACACACCATCAAGTGCCATTTAAAATCCAATAGCGGTGTTATTGAACTGTGTTTCCTGAATAATAGAGGAAGCGCTTCAAAATGGAGGGATGGGATCACAAGCAAGCCAAAGCTCTGATGTAACAGAGGGGTGTGTTCCACCTTAGTCGATGGCAAAGGGTTTTTATGGCCTTTGTGCATCTTCTGTTGTCATTGTGTAAAATTACACAATAGATTAAAGAAGTCTATCTATGGCAACACAATGTTAAAACAGTAGGGAGAGGCTGTAATGTCAGATTGTAAGCTAAGCAGGAGGTTGCCCTACTGTCATATCGTCCCTACATCATATCGCTGTCTGTCTGCATCTCAACTGGCCCCCCTATTCCCAACATAGTGCACTACATTTGACCAAAACCCTATGGGCCCTGGTCAAAAGTAGTGCACTACACTCTTGGAAAAACAGATTCCATCTAGAACCTAAAAGGCTCCAGGTAGAACCCTTTTGGCTCCAGGTAGAATCTTTTGGGGTTTTGTTTAGAACCTATTCCACAGAGGGTTCAACCTGGAACAGAAAATTATTATTCTATGGGGACAGCCAAATAACCCTTTTGGAACCCAGTTGTTTCTAGCGTCTCTGATGTATCTGAAGTGGTGTTTCCTCACACTACACACACACACATGCACACACAAACACACATGCACACACACACACACACACACCACACACCACACACACACACACACACACACACACACACACACACACACACACACACACACACACACACACACACACACACACACACACACACAATATATCCGCATGATTTTCCTTTCACATGATGCCATCTATTTTGTGAAGTGCACCAGTCCCTCCTGCAGCAAAGCACCCCCACAACACGATGTTGCCACCCCTGTTCTTCACGTATGGGATGGTGGTCTTCGACTTGCAAGCCTCCCCCTTTTTACTCCAAACATAACACTGGTCATTATAGCTAAACAGTTATATTTTTGTTTCATCAGACCAGAGGACATTTCTCCAAAAAGTACGATCTTTGTCCCCATGTGCAGTTGCAAACTGTAGTCTGGCTTTTTTATGGTGGTTTTGGAGCAGTGGCTTCTCCTTGCTGAGTGGTCTTTCAGGTTATGTTGATATAGAACTCATTTTACTGTGGATGGAGATACTTTTGTACCTGTTTCCTCCATCTTCACAAGGTCCTTTGCTGTTGTTCTGGGATTGATTTGCACTTTTTGCACCAAAGTTCGTTCAACTCTAGGAGACACGTCTCCTTCCTGAGCGGTATGACTGCTGCGTGGTCCCATGGTGTTTATACTTGCGTACTATTGTTTGTACAGATGAACGTGGTACCTTCAGTCGTTTGGAAATTGCTCCCAAGGATGAACCAGACTTGTGGAGGTGTACAATTTTTTGGCTGATTTCTTTTGATTTTCCCATGATGTCAAGCAAAGAGGCACTGAGTTTGAAGGTAGGCCTTGAAATACATCCACAGGTACACATCCAATTGACACAAATTATGTCAATAAGCCTATCAGAAGCTTCTAAAGCCATGACATCATTTTCTGGAAATTTCCAAGCTGTTTAAAGGCACAGTCAACTTAGTGTATGTAAACTTCTGACCCACTGGAATTGCGATGCAGTGATCTATAAGTGAAATAATCTGTCTGTTAACAGTTGTAGGAAAAATTACTTGTGTCACGCACAAAGTAGATGTCCTAACCGACTTGCCAAAACTATAGTTTGTGAACCAGTTTTAATGACTCCAATCTAAGTGTATGTAAACTTCCGACTTCAACTGTATATACTGTATTCTGTTCTATTCTACTGTATTTTAGTCTATGCCACTCCAACATTGCTCATCCAAATATTAATTTATTCTTAATTCCATTCCTTTCCTTTAGATTTGTGTGTATCGTGTGTATTGTTGTGAAATGTTTTGAAATTACTTGTTAGATATTACTGCACTGTTGGAGCTAGAAACACACGCATTTCGCTACTCCTGTAATAACATCTGCTAAACATATGTATGTGACCAATAAAATATGATTTGATATTTGACCAAGAAGGAGAGTGATGGAGTGCTGCATCAGATGACCCAGCCTCCACAATCACCCGACCTCAACCCAATTGAGATGGTTTGGGATGAGTTGGACCGCAGCGTGAAGGAAAAGCAGCCAACAAGTGCTCAGCATATGTGGGAAATCCTTCAAAACTGTTGGGAAAGCATTCCAGATGAAGCTGGTTGAGAGAATGCCAAGAGTGTGTAAAGCTGTCATCAAGGCAAAGGGTGGATACTTTGAAGAATCTAAAATGTATTTTGATTTGTTTAATACTTTTTTTGGTTACAACATGATTCCATATGTGTTATTGCATAGTTTTGATGTCTTCACTATTATTTTACCATGTAGAAAATAATCAAATAAAGAAAAACTCTTGAATGAGTGTCCAAACTTTTGACTGGTACTGTAGGTCTACTCTTACTTAGTTTGAATGCTAAGATTCAGATTCAGATTATTTTCATGAAACTTTACAGGCATGGTGAATTCACCACCAGTTTCAAGTTGAACACTATCATTTAATGATTCCTTTTTATGGGTTGGGGTTTGCCTGTAAGTACTGTAAAACAGCAATTAGAATAATATTATTGAAATGGCTTTACAAATCCATCTTCATTGCCACTGACTTATTATGGGTTTACAAACACACAATGCTATGAATATGGGGGCGGAATGCTTTTTCCTTTTAAGCTGTGCTTAGGAACCAACAGGCCTTGAAATTGTACTTCATGTTATAGATACCCTATAGTTGCGGGGGCTCTTAAGAAAAGCAAAAGCGTTCCCTTTTAGGATGATAACAGCCTTTACCAGAGTCTACTGATGAGAAGAACTGTCCTATTCAGAGGACAACTGAGCTCTGATGAGCCCAGACTTTGTCTGCATCTCCATTGGGCCCTATTCCTTCCATAGTGCACTACTTTGACCAGAGCTCTTTTGGCCCTCGTCAATAGTAGTGCACTATGTCGGGAATAGAATGCCATTTGAGACTTTGTGTTGTATAATGGGTGTGAAAAGCATTACTGTACGACGGTTGATGAATGAGAGAGCAGGAATATGAATTAAGTCAAACACTATACATAATTTCCCTCACATACTTACCAGGCAAATCTTCTGAACCTTGAAATGTGTATTTTCCATAAAGGACACTAGATATCAAAGTACACCGAAATAATTTAGTGGGGACATTTTTATACACAAATAATACAGTGAGGATTGGTTGTTGTCTGCTGAGAGGTACATCGGTGATGAAGTATTTTTGAACTTTTAACCTCTTGAACCTATTGGGGCGCTGTGTCATTATTGGATAAAAAGACGTGCCCGTTTTAAGCGCAATATTTTGTCACGAAAAGATGCTCGACTATGCATGGAATTGACAGCCTTGGAAAGACACAACTCTGACGTCTCCAAAACTGCAAAGATATTATCTGTGCGTGCCCCAGAACTAATGCAACAGGCGAAACCAAGATGATGTTTCATACAGGAAATGCCCCGGATTCTGAAGGCGCTGTGTTCCAATGTCTCCTTATATGGCTGTGAATGCGCCAGGAATGAGCCTGCGCTTTCTGTATATTCCCCAAGGTGTCTGCAGCATTGTGACATGTTTGTAGGCATATCATTGGAAGATTGACCATAAGAGACTACATTTACCTGGTGTCCCGCCCGGTGTCCTGTGTGCGTAATCAGTAAGTCCATGCGCGTTCCATTTCTTCAGAATTGAAAGTAAACTGCCACGATGGATTTTATCGTCGATAGATATGTGAAAAACACCTTGAGGATTGATTCTAAACATCGTTTGCCATGTTTCTGTCGATATTATGGAGTTAATTGTGTTTTAATGACTTTTTCTTTTTTTTTTTTTCTTACCCAAACGTGATGAACAAAACGTAGTGATTAGTCGACACAAATAATATTTTTTGTAAAAACGGAACATTTGCTATCTAACAGAGTCTCCTCATTGAAAACATCTGAAGTTCTTCAAAGATAAATTATTTTATATGAATGCTTTTATGTTTTTTTGTGGAAAATGTTGCATGCTGAATGCTAGGCTTAATGCAATGCTAGGCTATCAATACTCTTACACAAATGCTTGTTTAGCTATGGTTCAAAAGCATATTTTGAAAATCTGAGATGACAGTGTTGTTAACAAAAGGCTAAGCTTGAGAGCAAATAGGTTAATTTCATTTCATTAGCCATTTTCATGAATAGTTAACGTTGTGTTATGCTAATGAGCTTGCTGATAGATTTACACAATCCTGGATACAGGGGTTTTTTCGTAGCTAAACGTGACGCAGAAAACGGAGCGATTTGTCCTAAACAAATAATCTTTCAGGAAAAACTGAACATTTGCTATCTGAGAGTCTACTCATTGAAAACATCTGAAGTTCTTCAAAGGTAAATTATTTTATTTGAATGCTTTTCTGTTTTTTTGTGTAAATGTTGCCTGCTGAATGCTAACGCTAAATGCTACGCTAAATGCTACGTTAGTCATCAATACTGTTACACAAATGCTTGTTTTGCAATGGTTGAGAAGCATATTTTGAAAATCTGAGATGACAGTGTTGTTAACAAAAGGCTAAGCTTGAGAGCTAGCATATTTATTTCATTTGCGATTTTCATGAATAGTTAACGTTGCGTTATGGTAATGAGCTTGAGTCTGTATTCACGATCCCGGATCCGGGATGGGGAGATCAGAAAGGTTAAAATCATATTTTTCTGCTCCTTTTCAAACACACACACACACACACACACACACACACACACACACACACACACACACACACACACACACACACACACACACACACACACACACACACACACACAATAAATAAATAACAGAGAATCTTTTCCAATATATTTCTGATTGCAATAGCTTTCAAACAAAAAGCTGGTCGATTTGTGCATTAAAAAAACAGTTTTTCTCTTGTTTGAAGTAACGCCACACAAAGAGCTTAGAGGTCGAGAGCCAAACACAAGAAAAACAAAAGAACCAAAAACAGTGGTCAAAACATTTCACATCTATTACACACACAAACTTTGCGGTCATGTTGACATGGGCACTGGACAACATAGCCATGAACATACTAAATATACAGAAATATTCATCATCCTCCAAATGAAGAAAAAAACTACTTTTAACATTGTGTTCATATCCAGAACAAATCAACCTTAAAATATGGATGGATCAAAACCTTTCTAAATCATCTATAAGATTTCACAGTGGTTAACGCCTTCTCTGATTTACAGAATGAACTCTTAGGGCTCTATTTAATCTGGATAGCTGAAGCCTTACAGAATGAGCTCTTAGGGCTCTATTTAATCTGGATCGCTGAAGCTTTATAGAATGAGCTCTTAGGGCTCTATTTAATCTGGATCGCTGAAGCCTTACAGAATGAGCTCTTAGGGCTCTATTTAATCTGGATCGCTGAAGCCTTACAGAATGAGCTCTTAGGGCTCTATTTAATCTGGATCGCTGAAGCCTTACAGAATGAGCTCTTAGGGCTCTATTTAATCTGGATTGCTGAAGCCTTACAGAATGCGCGCTAGAAATGTAAAGGTAATTTCCGATTGAGGAAACATTTCCTTTACATTTCAATCGCTCTGTAACGCCGAACTTCCTCAATCCAGATTGAATAGAGCCTATTGAGACCTCATCTAATGGCCTTCTCCCATTTCAAACTGATTTTCTCCATCTCTTCCATGATGGCCCAACAACAGCAAAGACATTGGATTCAGTATAAACATTGGCATAAGTGTAAAGATTTATTTGATCTTGGCCTAATTGGAATTGAAGCTGTAAAATAAATTACATTGGCACAATAAGTTTGACAGGGTCTAAGGTAAGATAAGCTTAATTGTCCCCAAAGGAAGATGTGTCTTCGACATTCAAATCCAGACTAGTCTGCTATGGGTCTGGGCACCTGAGGCCTCATGTTTAAATTGTTTGAGATGTATAAATCACATTGTGAATTTCATTGTATGCACAAATTAGGATTAAATATAGGTTAAAAAAAATGAGTCCCCTCGGCTGTCCTCGGTACCCTACTAAAGTCTTGGTATCTATCTAGCATAGTGCAATACTATTAGAAATAAATGTGCTATCTTGAACCTAAAAGGTTTTTTTGGCTGTCCCCATAAGAGAACCTGTTGAAAAAAACGTTTTGGTTCCAGGTATAACCCTTTTGGGTTCTACAAAGGTCTCTACATGGAACCAAAAAGGGTTCTATGGGGACAGCAGAAGAACCCTTAATGGAACTCTTTTTTCCTAAGTGTCCACTATATCCAGATCAGAGCTGTTCTTAGTTTCTGAAAGTCCCCTGGAGATAAATCATAACAGATGTCTATCTTTAAACACCATTAATGTGAATGGGAATAATTTAAACATCAGAAGGCCCCATGGCTCATGCATCACTAGCTCCATTTTCACACTGATAAACATGAACACACATACACACACACACGCTCGCGCACACACGAACACTCACACACATCTTAACTCAATACAAAACAGTATTTCAATGGTTTAGATTGGTTTTCCATGTGTCTAATTTAGGAATCTGTTAAGGTTGCGCAACCTACAAAGGAATACATTTGAGAATAGGTGGAGATTTCATTTAGGATCTAAGGGCATAACAATCTAAGGGCATAATAATCTAAGGGCATAATATAGTAGGTGTGTGATAATAAACAATGAAAGAAAATACACTGTAGTATTCACACAAGAGAAATGACAACAGAATCTTTCAAATAGCCCTCAATTAGAATGATTTTCTTAACATTTGACAGATTCTGTGCACTAGAAGGATGCTATTTCAAGGTAATTATGTTTTCGATATAGATAATTGCCTGGGGAAACGAGGGTTTTTACCTTGAAACATCTTCCATAGGCCTAGATTGTCAAGACTTTTCTTTTAAAAATGGTATATTGTTATTGTTTATATGATTATTTTTGCAGGTAACCATACTGTTTTTTCTTCTCTCCTCCCTCTCTATTCATAACTGATATGACATAGAGAAAATAATTTCACCATATTGGAATGGCTTTCATTTAAGCACAAAACATAAAATAACGCTTATTGTGGAATCCTAGAAGCTTCACATTAGACCTTTTGGCAAATGGACACGTCAAACAGACTTCACAGAAAATATTCTCAAGAGCCAGGTGGTACTCAAAAATGTGTCTGCTAAACATGTTACCTATGCGATTCAGTCTGTTTTTATTTTTAGTCTAAGTTAACCAATCCTTTTTATTCTTTCTCTCTTGAGTCCATTTCAAGACATTCTGTATCTTCTGCACTCTTTAAATACAGGCCTTGTGACAGAAACACACAGCAAGCACAGTCAGCAGCTGTAAGCAGTCTGGAGGAGCTCGCTAGCTTCACGAAACAGACAGAAAGTATTTAAAGAGCAAGTTGTTGGCAAGAAAAAAAACATTTAGTCATAAAAATAAAATCCTCTAAAACACACTTTGACACTTTTAAAGTGAAAGTGGTGAACCATTATTTACAGGATTCCAGAACTTAGGCACAGGGAGCCTTTTAAACCATTGACCTCTTGTGTCGCCATGGACACACACACACACACACACACATGCACTGTGCTGTCCGTCAGTATGTGACCTTCAGGGGAACTCTTCAGTGATGGATTCAGTTCACACAGAGCATGCCTCTCATACTGGCAGCCCACCCCACACACCCTTTGGTATAGGCAAAGCAACAATAGTTTCATCATTATCATCATCATCTTCATCATCATTCTAATAATCATCATAGTCATTCTAATTATCATCTTCTTCATCATCATTATAATCATCCTTAACATTCCCATGATGTGTTAAGAGTCCCACAGATAGCAGCTTTAGGACGCGCTACATTTCAAACGCGGCTCCCGTTTCATGTACTGTATATCTTAGTGTTTTTAATAAGCAGCCAGAGCAGCAGCAATGTCATGTAAATGAAGCATCAGCCATCATTGGCCAATTTATGGGAGAGATATCACTGTCCAGAGACACACGGTCTTCTCCTTCACAGTCTGGGGCTGAACCCACCAGTTCTATCTATGAAATGTGGAACTGCGGCGGGATATTAGAGAAATGTCTCCATCTTGGTTCCTCTACTAATTCTTCTCTCCTCCGACACTCAGACTGCCTTCCGCTTTTCAGGCGTACGTCTCCCCTGTCTTAAGAGCCACCAGCTCAGAGTCCTCAGAGGTGTGTCTGCCGTTTAAGTGTTCACTGTTGCAGTCGTGGTGGTACATGAAGGCGGGCACCTCAGTGATTGATGTGGCGGTGTAGGAGGTAGAGCGCATGGAGCAGTGGTCCCTCCGTCTCTGACCCCACTGGGCCTTGTACTGAATCCATTGTCGCTTCAGAGCCGCCTGCACCTGAGAAAAAGGGACATTCAGATTATAAACTGTATTCTCTAATGGGTGAGTAAACATGCAAATGCATAAACACACACACTCATAGAGAGAGAGAGAGAGAGAGAGAGAGAGAGAGAGATGGTACAACCATATTTAGCTACTCTTGGAGGACAATGGAAGTACATTTCATAAAAGCTTCTTTATGAATTAAATCAATGCATTTCAGCTGTTGCCTTCATCATGGTTTTACAGACATACAGGGGGTGATAGAGTCATTAGACAGGGACATGTGCATATAACAAATACACATAGCCTGTTTGTACCTGTCATCACACAGCCTTTTTTTCACCAAAGAAAACAAGTGATAGACAACAATACAGATATAAAGAAATAAAATAAACAGTGTGCAGGTGTGGTTGGAAACCCAAGGGCTGATATGAAAACATCTATATACAGTCATGTGAAAAAGTAAGTACATCCCCTGGAAAGTATTATTTATAAAATGTTTTGAACATTTTTGAACACATGGATATGAGCTAAATTCCCACCACATTCATTGACAAAGGTAACCCAGTAAAACAAATCACCCCCCCAAAATTTGGGAAAATGTTATGGAATTAAATAAACAAAAATGCATTTTCCTTATGCAGAAAAAGTTAGTATACCCCTACCTTTACCATCACATAAAATGGCTAAAATTGGAATCAGGTGCACCAAAACAGGTGCAAATGATAAGAAAATAATTAGAGAGAAATTAAGGGTCCAGCCTTCCATAAAGATTAGAAACTTGGTCTGGTTTGGTCTTAACCATATGGGTGTGTGGTAACACGTCATGCTAAGATCAAATGACCTACCCGAGGCCCTCAGAAGAAAGATTATTGATGCTTGTGAGTCTGGGAGGGGTTACAAATTCATTTCCAAGCAATTTGAAGTACATCATTACACTTTCTGACAGCTCATCTACAAATGGAGAAAATTCCAGACCACAGGCAATCTACCTAGGACAGGTCGTCCCACCAAATTCAGTCCAAGAGCTGATCCGAAAGATGCTTATAGAAGACTCTAAGAACCCCAGGGTAACATCAAGGGATCTACAGGCCTCTCTTGCCACAATCAATGTCAAAGTGCTTGAGTCAACTGTCAGAGACTGCACAAACGTGGCCTACATGGGAGGTCAGGAAGGAGGAAGCCTCTGCTCTCAAAAAAGAATATCAAGACACGACTGACGATTGCCAGACAACACCTGGGTAAAGTCCAAGACTACTGGAACAATATGCTCTGGACAGATGAGTCAAAGGTGGAGTTGTTTGGTCGAATGCCAGACGTCATGTTTGGCGAAAGCGAAACACTGCCTTTGAACAGAAGAACCTCATACCAACCGTAAAGCATGGAGGCGGTGGCATTATGGTTTGGGGCTGCTTTCCTGCCTCAGGGCCTGGCCAACTTGCCATCATTGAGTCAACTATGAATTCTATAATGTACCAGATAATTCTTGAGGAGAATATGAGGCCATCTGCCAAAAAGCTGAAGCTGAACACGGATCTTGCAACAGGACAAAGATCCAAAACACAAAAGCAAAGCTACAACAGAATGGCTGAAAAATAAGAAATGGAGGGTTATGGAGTCAAAGCTCAGATCCTATCGAAATGCTGTGGGGGGACTTGAAGTGGGATGTGCATGCAAGAAAGCTCTCGAACATGACACAATTGAAGTAGTACTGTAATGAAGAGCGGGTCAAATTCCTCCCAGTGGATGTAAGAGACTGATAGACAGTTACAAGAAACGGATACATTGTTATTTCAACCAAAGGGGGCAACACAAGCGATTGAAGCTAGAATGTACTTCTTTTTTTCTGCACTATGGAATTGCATTTCTGTAGATTTTTTTCATTAATAAATGATTGCAAAGTATAATCTTTCAGTGTCATTTGTTAAAATAGGTTACCTTTATCTGTCAATAGTGTTGAAGTGAAGATGACATATCCATCTGTTCAAATATGTTAAAAAAAGACTACTTTCCAGGGTGTATACTTACTTTTTCAAATAAATAAATAAATAAATAACAAGTTTGTTAAAACAGATAACAAAACCTCCTATTTATAAGTGTATAAATTAATTGATCAGTAATTACGAAGAAAAACAGGTATTTTAGGAACGCCGTATGGTTCTTTGCGTGTCAAAAAAGATGCACGTCAAATAACACTATTCTATTGTAGAATGTTGTGTGTGCTGAATTTCCACGTGCAAGCCAAGCGCCACCAGTACTTATCAGTAGCACTGTCAAAGCTGTACTAAAGTCTGCAAACAAGCACACACCATGTGTATGTGACCAATACAATTTGATCTGTTCACAATACCTGTTCGAACGCTGGTTCTGGGGTAGCTAGCTAGCTTTAGCTTCGTACCTAGCTAGCACCAATACAACCAGCCTGACAACAATGACCAGTAGAAACCCCATGTCATTGATCCACAATCCATAGGTAAGACTGTACAGTGAAATAAGTATGCCCACAATGCAATTCTAAAGTATACTACATCCAGTGTGATTTCAACATATTTTTGTCAAATTAACAAATTATTGCCTTTTGTTGATTTTATATAACAACATTCCAAACTCGTTTAACATGATTAAATTATGGCATAATTCTACTATTTGTCTTAATTTTCATTGCTGTCAATTATATACTTTTATTTTGAAGGCTAACCGCAAAGTCCAGTATTGTGGCTAATCCTTATTGCGGCTAGCTTCATATAGATGGATCCGACCACCATTAATCAAATAAGAACTGTTTTATAAATTAGGGTTATTTTAGATGATGACACCCAGCTATATAGTTAGATAGCTAACTATAGCTACTGAAACAGATTATGTCGTTTTGCTATGTTTTTGGGGAAGACATTGTTTGCATCCATCAGCTAACTATCTTTTTTTATGACCAGCACATTAGGTGCGCGAGACAACTTTAACAGCGTCATAGCATACGTATCGATGAATCGTTGTGACATATGGAATATGACTGATAGTGTAATCAATGCGTAATAACTACGTAAAACATGTATGAACGCGTTAAATTATTATGTGACGTGCAGTCAAATAGTGTTATTTGACGTGTATCTTTTTTGACACGCAAAGACCCAAACGGCGTTCCATAGTATATATTTTTTATTTTTAAATGTGTGTGTTCATGTGAGTGTGTAAGAATTTGGTTACATACTGCGTTAGGCATTTTAGTGTCTAACCACACACTTTCATCAATATGCATGATCATTAACTCAATTTAATGTGACAGCTGAGGAAATGTGGATTGATTTGATACATGTTAATAGAAGTTTGTAGATATGAATTCGGCAAGAACTGAATTCAATCACAATCTAGGCTCCCGTTTCCTGTCATTACTTGAAGGATAATACCTTCCTTCCTCACTGAGTTTAGTGCAGGTTGAGAAGCTTGAGGCATTTAAACAATAGTTAGGCACTTTGGAAAAGAAACACGTGAACACAAGTGTCCATTTAGGCTAGTTTATCTGATTTTTGTTTGTACATTTTACATTATGAGAGTATCACATTTTTGAGCACAGCACCAATCTGAATAAGGAGCGTTATCTTCTGTGATAATGTTATACTGCATGAAAAGTGTGCAGTGTAAAAATGTCAATCAAAGCAGTGTGTGAAATAGGGCCCTATTCAATAATAATAATTATAATCTGTATCGCTGAAGAGTTACAGAATGTGCCATAAAAGATGTAAAGGTAATTTCCGATTGAGCTGACGTTTATAGTGAATGCAATCACAGCTAACGAGGGAACATTGCCTTTCAATACCAATCGCGCTGTAACGCTGAATGTCCGTGATACCGAATGAATAGAGCCAATAGTTAACTCAAAAGAACGGGCTGACCCAGAACAAGGAATGTCTAATTCCTGAACAACGCCACACTAATTACTGAGGGAAAATGAGGACAGGACACACTGCACTCTCCCATGATCTAATGATGCAGAGCATATCAACAACTAGCATTCTAAAACAATAAAAAGGCGACCAATCGAATGTCTTTCTTCAGCATGCTGTTTTTACTCGTTTTGTAATACTCGTTTCTGCCAAAACCAGCAGCTGTACCGAGGGTTTCTCTTTCCTTTGTATTAACTAATTGTAGTTCCAAAGTAGTGCACTATATAGGGAATAGGGTGCCAGACACAACATAGAAAACATAAAAATAAGTACAACTTTTTTCCCCATTGGCTGAACTTCACAAAGAGCTATTCAACAGTGTGTTGTTTAGTTAAGTCTCAAATGGCACCCTATTCCCATATATACTGTAGTACACTACCAGGGCCCATAGGGAATATAAGGAATAGGGTATCATTTGGAACATAGCTTAGGTCTATGCAGTTTGGCAAATCGGCAATGAACTCAGCCCCAAAAACGAATGTCTCAGAGACAGTACAAACTATTATGCGACAAAGCAAACAAACATTCCTATACCGAAAAAACAATTACTTTGTGTCAATGTGTCTTTTATCCCCCCGAAACTGAATCTGTTCTTCGAACTTGTTTACGGGATCCGATGGAGTGACGCTGATGAGGTCTGGTTTCTCATGCAGGAGCTAACGATTGACCTGTTTTCCCAGCCCAGAAATCAGTTCCAATGTATAAAACATAACTTAACACTGCACCTGATAATGAACGAACGCTGTGTTAATTCGCAGTGTTTTTGTCAGTGCAAGATACCACCTCATGCTGAGTATTCAAATAAGGTCTCAGTTTTTCTTGGTCTGCGTATTGTTTTTGTTTTCTCGTTTCTCAAGTGAAGAAAATGCTCAGTCAGTCCCTCTTTCTCCTAGTGTCTGGCCAAGCAGTATGCAACCCCTGAACTATCAAATGCGTTCTATCAATGTATGACATTAACTAACTGGGTGGGGGAGCCCACTGGTGAATGTAGACAGCAAATAGCTGCAGGCTGAGCTAAGTGGGTGACAGACAGGCAGACAGGCAGGGTGATTCTCCCCAGAGTGGTTCCAGTGACCAATCAGTATGAGGGAGTGTGAGAGCGATGACACCTAATTTAACACACCTGCTCCCCATTCACACCTGAGACCTTGTAACACGAACGAGTCACATGACACCGGGGAGGAAAAATGGCTAATTGGGCCCAATTTGGACATTTTCACTTAGGGGTGTACTTACTTTTGTTTCCAGCGGTTTAGACATTAATGGCTGTGTGTTGAGTTATTTTGAGGGGACAGCAAATTTACACTGTTATACAAGCTGTACACTCACTACTTTACATTGTAGCAAAGTGTCATTTCTTCAGTGTTGTCACATGAAAATATATACTCAAATATTTACAAAAATGTGAGGGGTGTACTCACTTTTGTGATATGCTGTATCTGACTTGTCTTCCCCCTCGACATGGTCAATCAAAATTGTACTTTAACCAAACGGTAAGGGTTCTTCAGAGGTTCAATTAAAACTGTACTTTACTAAAGGGTAAGGGTTCTTCAGAGGATCAAGTGTAAATTGTTACTGTATACTGTCAACTGTACTTCAAGAAACAAATGATCTAAGAGTAGAAGTGAATGGGAAGTGAATTGCTTGAGTTGCTTGAGTTTTACTGAAAAGTAATGCTTACCTCGCCATTGAAAAAGCAAAATATCGTTGCCACTAGTAACCCCTGGAGGAAAAGCAAAACAAACAAACATCAGATCCTCTTGCTAATATTAACATACTGTTTGTCAGCTCAGAGCTTTGGCAAGGACTGTGCTGCTGGCATACCATCACTTGCATAATTTACCTGGTAATGCATTAATATATCCATGATGTAGTCATAGCGATCAGTAGCATTCCCTGGTAATAAACTCAGCAAAAAAAGAAACGTCCTCTCACTGTCAACTGCGTTTATTTTCAGCAAACTTAACATGTGTAAATATTTGTATGAACATAAGATTCAACAACTGAGACATAAACATGAACAAGTTCCACAGACGTGACTAACAGAAATTGAATAATGTGTCCCTGAACATAGGGGGGGGGGGGGTTAAAATCAAAAGGGAGGAGGATGTCTTCCCTGTAACACACAGCGTTGAGATAGCCTGCAATGACAACAAGCTCAGTCCGATGATGCTGTGACACACCACCCCAGACCATGACTGATACTCCACCTCCAAATCGATCCCGCTCCAGAGTACAGGCCTCGTTGTAACGCTCATTCCTTCAACGATTAAACGCGAATCCGACCATCACCCCTGGTGAGACAAAACCACGACTCGTCAGTGAAGAGCACTTTTTTGCCAGTCCTGTCTGGTCCAGCGACGGTGGGCTTGTGCCCATAGGAGACAACATTGCCGGTGATGTGTGGTGAGGACCTGCCTTACAACAGGTCTACAAGCCCTCAGTCCAGCCTCTCTCAGCCTATTGCGGACAGTCTGAGCACTGATGGAGAGATTGTGCGTTCCTGGTGTAACTCGGGCAGTTGTTGTCGTCCTGTACTTGTCCCGCAGGTGTGATGTTCGGATGTACCGATCCTGTGCAGGTGTTGTTACACATGGTCTGCCACTGCGAGGACGATCAGCTGTCCGTCCTGTCTCCCTGTAGCGCTGTCTTAGGCTTCTCACAGTTCGGACATTGCAATTTATTGCCCTGGCCACATTTGCAGTCCTCATGCCTCCTTGCAGCATGCCTAAGGCACATTCACGCAGATGAGCAGAGACCCTGGGCATCTTTCTTTCTGTGTTTTACAGTCAGTAGAAAGGCCTCTTTAGTGTCCTAAGTTTTTATAACTGTGACCTTAATTGCCTACCGTTTGTAAGCTGTTAGTGTCTTAACGACTGTTCCACAGGTGCATGTTCATTAATTGTTTGTGCATGGGAAACAGTGTTTAAACCCTTTACAATGAAGATCTGTGAAGATTGTTTCATTTTTGCTGAGTTTAAATGCATGATGTAGTCATAGCGATCAGTAGTATTACCTGGTAATGTGTTAAGATATGCATCATGTAGTCATTACCTGGTAATATATGCATGATGTAGTCATGCCTGGTAATCAAATCAAACTTTATTTGTCAAATACGCCGAATACAACAGGTGTAGACCTTACTGTGAAATGACTACTAACAAGCCCTTAACCAACAATGCATTTCAAGAAAGAGTTAAGAAAAGATTGACCAAATAAACTAAATAAAACAATTGTCAAAAGTAACACAATAAAATAACAATATTGAGGCTATATACAGGGGGTACAGGTACAGAGTCAATGTGCGGGGGTACAGGTTAGTTGAGGTAATTTGTATATGTAGGTAGGGGTGATAGATAATAGAGAGTGATATAATAAACTGTGAGTAGCAGCAGTGTAAAAAAACAGGTAATGGTAATGTATGATACAGTCATTACCTGGTAATATATGCATGATGTAGTCACTACCTGGTAATATATGCATGATGTAGTCATTACCTGGTAATGCATTAATATATGCATGATGTAGTCGTAGACCTCCCCCGCCAGGCGGTTCTCTGGCCTCCATGGGAAGATGACAAACTGGATGCCCAGGAGAGGGACCAGGATCAGGGTAGCTCTCACTGCCTTCATGTACATGTTAGACTCTGCCCGGTGGGTGTCCCTCAGCTTAGTAACCAGCACCCTCACGATGTTTAGCAAGAAGAACAGATTTACCTGGGAAAGAAAAGAAAGAAAGGATTTTATAGTATAGAATCCTAGATGCCATTTCCTACCATTGTGCCATTTAGCAAGGCACTTAACCTGCCACAACAACTGCTCCAAGTGCGCCCAGTGTGGCAGCCCCCTGCTCCAACCTCTCCAACCTGTATATATACAGTACCATTGAAATGTTTATTTATTTTTACTATTTTCTACATTGTAGAATAATAGTGAATACATCAAAACTATGAAATAACACATATGAAATCATGTAATAACCAAAAAAGTGTTAAACAAATCAAAATATATTTTATATTTGAAATTCTTCAAAATAGCCACCCTTCGCCTTGATGACAGCTTTGCACACGCTTGGCATTCTCTCAACCAGCTTCATGAGGTAGTCACCTGGAATGCATTTCAATTAACAGGTGTGCCTTTTTTCATTTGTGGAATTTCTTTCCTTCTTAATGCATTTGAGCCAACCAGTTGTGTTGTGAGAAGGTAGGGATGGTATACAGAAGATAGCCCTATTTGATAAAATACCAAGTCCATATTCTGGCATGAACAGCTCAAATAAGCAAAGAGACATGACAGTCAATTTGTACTTTAAGACATGAAGGTCAGTCAATCAGTAAAATGGCAAGAATAGTGCAGTTGCAAAAACCATCATGCGCTATAATGAAACTGGCTCTCATGAGGACTGCCACAGGAAAGGAAGACCCAGAGTTACATCTGCTGCAGAGGATAAGTACATTATATTTAACTGCAGCTCAGATTGCAGCCCAAATAAATGCTTCACAAAGTTCAAGTAACAGACACATCTCAACATCAACTGTTCAGAGGAGACTGCGTGAATCAGGCCTTCATTATCGAATGTCTGCAAAGAAACCGCTACTAAAGGACACCAATAATAAGAAGAGACTTGGGCCAAGAAACACAAGCAATGGACATTAGACCGGTGGAAATCTGTCCTTTGGACTGATGAGTCCAAATTTGAGAGTTTTGGTTCCAACCGCCGTGTCTTTGTGAGACGCAGAGTAGGTTAACGGATTATCTCAGCATGCGTGGTTCCCACCGTGAAGCATGGAGGAGGAGGTGTGATGGAGAGGGGGTGCTTTGCTGGTGACACTGTCCATGATTTATTTAGAATTCAAGGCACACTTAACCAGCATGGCTACCACAGCATTCTGCAGCGTTACGCCATCCCATCTGGTTTCCGCTTAGTGGGACTATCATTTGTTTTTCAACAGGACAATGGCCCAAAACACACCTACAGGCTGTGTAAGGGCTATTTGACCAAGAAGAAGAGTGATGGAGTGCTGCATCAGATGACCTGGCCTCCAGAATCACCCGACCTCAACAAAATTGAGATGGTTTGGGATGAGTTGGACCGCAGAGTGAAGGATAAGCAGCCAACAAGTGCTCAGCATATGTGGGAACTCCTTCAAAACTGTTGGAAAAGCATTCCTTAAGAAGCTATTTGAGAGAATGCCAAGAGTGTGCCAAGCTGTCATCAAGGCAAAGGGTGGCTACTTTGAAGAATCTAAAATATAAAATGTATTTTGATTTGTTTAACACTTTTTTGGTTACTACATGATTCCATATGTGTTATTTCATAGTTTTGATGTCTTCACTATTATTCTACAATGTAGAAAATAGTCAAAATGAAGAAAAACCCTTGAATGAGTAGGTGTGTCCAAACTTGTGACTGGTACTGTATGTGGAGGGGTTGGGATAAAAAGGAAGTCAAATTTCGGTAAGACCTTGCATACAGTTAACGGACCATGTGATCTTAACCCACCTTATGCTGGGGACAATAAAAGGCCACTTTAAAATGTTTTGATACACAACACAATGCTACAGATGTCTCAAGTCTTGAGGGAGAGGGCAATTGGCATGCTGACTGCAGGAATTTCCACCAGAGCTGTTGCCAGATAACTGAATGTTAATTTCTTTACCATAAACTGCCTCCAGCGTTGTTTTAGAGAATTTGTCAGTACAGCCAACCTGCCTTGCCTGAGGGGGTGGGGTGGGGGAGGGGTGCTTGCTGAGGAATATTCTGTCTGTAATGAAGCCCAGTGGGTGGGCCTATGCCCTCCCAGGCCCACCCATGGCTGCACCCCTGTCCAGTCATGTGAAATCCATAGATTAAGGTCTTATTTCAATTGACTGATGTCCTTATATGAATTGTAACTCAGTAAAATCTTTGAAATTGTTGCATTTAGATTTTTATTTATTATAGTTGCAAAGTTGCTAATTAGCTAAACTGCTAAAATTGTCCGTGATGAGATTCGTATGTGCAACCTTTTGAGTTCCTAGATGTTCGCATTAAGTAACTTTCTGTCTTATGCATCCATATCAAATGTAACATATCATACTAATTTCGGTGTCCCGGATTTACGTTTGCTATGTTACATCTAGTCTATGCAACCAGGCTGTACAGGATGTAGCCTTGAGTGTCCACTTCAGGTATTTCAATTGAGTAGGGTGTGACTTACGAGCAGCGCTGCCATGATGGGACCGTGGACCACGTAGAGCAGGTGGGTCTCAACACTCATCCAGCAGCTACAGGAAAGAGAAACATTAGCCGTTAAACAAGTCCCTCTCTACAAACAGACAATGAAGTATTCTCCTTCATAGACCTGTTTACTGTAGCCCACCACACAGCTGCTCAGCTTATTTACAATACTAGTGCAGAGGACCATTACTCACTTGTCATCAAAATACTTCTTCCTCGCTACAGCGTGAATGGATGCAGGCACTAAGGGAAACCCTGGAAACGAGAAGACAAACACTGTAAGGACATCTGCAAAACTTGAATTAATCAATTCATGAACTAATGATGTTGTGTTTATTATAAAGTAAACAGCTATAATATTTTTACTACAGTAATTTGTGTGTAATTCCTCATTTATAAGAGTAACTTTTTGCATATCTAATGTACTGTAACCTGTATAGAAGAAGTTAAAGGGGAAGGTAGCCCCCGCACCTCTCTGATTCAGAGGGGTTTGGGTTAAATGCAGAAGACACATTTCAGTTGAAGGCATTAAGTTGTACAACTGACTAGGTATCCCCCTTTCACTTTCACTCAAAATACAAAATGAGCATAAACACAGCCAAGGTAAGTGGATATCCATTTGAACTGTCCCTTTAAGGCTATTAAGTATTGATCATGCAATTTGTAGTGAAGATACCTGACAGAACAGACAGTGGAAGCTCTTTCTAAACTCAAAACAAGCTTATGTTGTCTGCTACAAGCTTAGCAAGAACAACCCCATACGAGGCCATTTCCTCTACTTACCAAGTCTTACCAAGTCTGGTTAAATCCTTTCCCTAAAAACAACACAACCAACCATAAACAGATGAAACAGATGAATCCGAGCAGCGGGTCAGTTTAGAAGTCATTAATCAAGGTCCTCCATCCCTCTCTCTTATCCCTCTCTCCCTCTCTCCATCCATCCCTCCATCCCTTTGGGTGGCTGTGTGAAAGATACTGTAGCTACTGCCCTGAAGTTATATCGCCGCATCTTTAATAATGGCCGATCATTCACAGTTATATCGTACCACTCGGGTGGCCAGGGCTCATACTATAACACTCCTCCTTTAATCAGAACAGACAGCACGTTAATAGCTGCTATCCAATAGGAAGAGCTAATAAAGCTCTCAATCTGATGCAAGGTTTGGCAGGTTCGACACACGGGAATGTCGCGGTTAACAGGGTTGTCTCAGAGTCTCCGAGACTCTGTCCCGTCCTGTTGTGTGACACAAGCTGATCTATGTGTGGTCCAGCGATATGTTGGGAGCTGTTTACTATGTTATTTTTACATCTACAGTGATGAAATATGAAGATAGGCTATGAATCATAATAAGGGAGCAAAGGCCTCCGAGGCTAGGTAAGAGGTGATTAGCTTAACGTTTAGAACACACTGTAACATACAACAAGCTGCTGTACAGACTTGTTACCATATCGTGTTAACTCAGACATCGTTTTTTGTGGTATGTAAATATAATTACAAAACAGAATAGAGTACAGAGAAAATCAAATAAATTAGGTGCACAAGGTCAAAGTTATGGATTCCGTTTTAGTGAGGTCAACATAAAGGTGAATAGCCTACATCTGGCTAAACGACTGCATCATTACATTACATTTCTCTTGATGGTTAAAAATGAGGACTGTCACTTTAAGTATAGTAGAAAGAGGAGAGAGAAATGGCCAAGGTTTGAGAAACAACGAATTCAATTTTAAATAGTGTGTGCTGGAGGAACCACAGGAGGCTGCTGACGGGAGGACGGTTTATAATAAAGCTGGAATGGAGTGAATGGAATGGTATCAAACACATGGAAGACAATTAACCCAATTAAGGTGCAACCGGCTACCTGTGGTAGAAACCTGTTCCCTTGGGTTATCTGCCTGGAGAAAGGGAATTACTGGACTACTCTCACATAAGGACTTCCTATCATCACCAAGGAGTGGTGAGTTTATCCAGAGAGGAAGAGGCTACGTGAGAGGCCTAAATGCACCCCAGAATGAATCTGTCCGTGTGAAAAATACAGCGAGAAGCAGAAAATACTTTGGTCAACAAATAATGACACTTCTAATTTACTATGTGAGGCTTATTATATTAAATTTACATTTAGTAATGTTTAGGTTGTTACGAAGGTAAATAAATGGACGCACATGGCATTCAGGCAACTTTGAGAAAAACAATTTTATATCGGAGTTGTCGCTGTTGTTCACATGCGTATTTGCCCTCTTATGAGCTAGAATGTTCCAGCCTGATACCACCTCCTCTCGCTTGCCTTCCGCCTTTGTGGACATTTATTCCCATTGTTATGCTGCATTCATAACCAAGTGGGAAGGTGGTAATTGCCAGTTGTGAAGTCATACATACCAGTTGGATGCATTCACGTGCTTTGAACTCGTTCAGAAACACTGATTTGCTAATGGCCACAAGCTGCATCAAGCATAAACTAAAAGTACAACTATCATGCATGTAAACACATTTGTGTTAAAAAAATAGATTCATTAGATTGCTTTTATAAAATGTTATTTTTGTTGCATTTAACTGCCGAAAAATGTAATCAATTTCAATTCCTTAGTAGGTGACGCAAGAGGTCAGCATCTGGGAGAAGTTGGAGCTCAGGGATGATAGACAAGTTTCCCACTAGTAATTACCAGCTGGAGGTATTTCCCAGTCGTATGTGGTAAATACCACCTTCTCAATTGGTTATGAACAAGGCATACGAGCGGTCAGTCCAGCATCTTGTCAATATGTAGATAATCTTTGGTTTATCATTTATAATTTTTTCCTTTGTTGATTGACTCTCCTACACTTCTTATTGGATTATAATTTATATTTTTGTAGAAAGAATTTAACCGTTTTTGAGACGTCGGATTTAAGGACATTTCAAACTTTTTGGTTCACCTTTTTTGGTTTTGTGACCATTCAACTCTGAATTATTGAATTGACTGTTGACCTTCTATTGCTGGCTATAACCACTGATCCTAGATCTGTGGTTAAGGCAGGTAAGACTCACCCCAGCCTAGGAGGTAGTACCAGTGTAGATGCTGCTCCTCGGCGAACACAGCCACCACAATGAGCGTGTGCAGATAGATCCCCTCACACAGCATCCAGAAGTAGTTACAGCCCAACATGTACATGTGGAAGAAGTGTAACACCTTACAGCCAACCTGCAGGGGATTAGGATCACAGAGAGTCACACAGAGACAATAACAACAACAACACAAAGCCCAACACTCAACCAGCCCTGACACAATATCGTTAGTGGGGTATTATGATTTTCCGAGAGGAGGATGTTTATCCGTTTACTCCTTACTGCTCGAGCCACAGAGTATCCCTCGCTCCACATTTCAGATAGTTGTATTTGCCAGACCAAATAGACTGTTAAGCAGCCTATATTCTGTTCAATAATATCCCCACATTCTTGTCAGTCAACACCATACTATCATATGTCTCTTTCTGTCTTTTAAAGCCTTTCTATTTTTTTCATGGGGTTGCGTCCCAAATGGCTCCCTATTTTCTACAAATAACGAGGGTTCTTCAAAGGGTTCTCCTATGGGGACAACCGAAGGACCCTTTTAGGTTATTGATAGCACCTTTTCTTCTAAGATGGGACTTGGTCAAAAGTGGTGCACTATATAGGGAACAGAGTTCCATTTGGGACGGGCCCATACATATTAACTGAGGCTCATCCTCTAGTTTTTCCATGTTGAGATTCCTGGTTCTCAGCCCTCTGTCTCCAAGTGTGCTGATCTAATTAGAAGATACTGGCATTGGTATTAGCTAGTCTCCTGTCCCTGAGGTCCGTGTATGCAGCATACGCAGCCTTAAAAACCTGTCAGTCACCCACAAACTCTTAGCCATATGTCACCTCCTCCTCTCCCCTCTTCCTCCTCCTCCTATTTCTCCTGCGGCATTACATGTATGGTGAAAGACAGTTGACATTACTAAGGTCTATTGGTGTGATCAGAACACTTCATGGGAGCTCCCGAGTGGCGCAACGGTCTAAGGCACTGTATCTCAGTGCTAGAGGCGTCACTACAGACCCTGGTTTGATTCCAGGCTGTATCACAACCGGTCGTGATTGGGAGTCCCATAGAGAGGCACACAATTGGCCCAGCGTCGTCCGGGTTAGGGTTTGGCCAGGGTTGGCCGTCATTGTAAATAATAATTTGTTCTTAACCTGACTTGCCTAGTTAAAAACCTCTTAAGGATCTGCCCTTTTTTTTTCTTCAATTTTTGCTTAAAATTACACTCAAATCTAACTGCCTGTAGCT
Organism: Oncorhynchus mykiss; assembly: GCF_057628025.1. NCBI lineage: Eukaryota > Metazoa > Chordata > Actinopteri > Salmoniformes > Salmonidae > Oncorhynchus > Oncorhynchus mykiss. Next base: position 16,683,271 of record NC_143051.1, on the reverse strand, counting down.
CTGGACCTGAAGCAAGGATATGCATGTTCTGGATACCATTTGAAAGGAAACTCTTCGAAGTTTGTGAAAATGTTAAATTCATGTACCGTCATGTTTGAAATGCAAGAAAAAGGCCATAATGTATTATTCCAGTTTAGATTTGAGATGGCAGCAGTGTATGTGCAAAGTTTTAGACTGATCCAATGAACCATCGCATTTCTGTTCCAAGTTTTGTATCAAGACTGCCCAAATATGCCTAAATGGTTTATTAATACATTTTCAAGTTCCTAACTATGCACTCTCCTCAAACAATAGCATGGTATTATTTCATGGCATTATAGCTACTGTAAATTGGACAGTGCAGTTAGATTAAAAATCATTTAAAATAATTTCTGCCAATATCAGATATGTCTATGTCCTGGGAAATGTTCTTGTTACTTACAACCTCATGCTAAACACATTAGCCTTCGTTAGCTCAACCATTCCGCGAGGAATCCACCGATCCTGTAGAGGTTAAATTAAAAGAACTCACACAAAAAACGTCTCACTACTTCATAACCACAGCCTAATGTAATGGGACAGTCTGGATGGTTCTCAATGTTTTATGGAACAGAGTTTAAGGCACTCATGTCTGACGATTCCAAAGTGTGTCTCAAGTCTTTGCCCTACTTGACCTGAGCACTAGGGATCCACTCCTCTTTCACTACTGGCAGACTACTAGTCTCTGCTGTGATCCGCCAGAGAGAAAGAGACCTTGTTCTTTTTGTTCAGAGAGAGCTGAGTCTATTCTCCCAACAGAGCACCACATCCCTAAATCAAACATGCAGTCAGAACACAGACCGACCCAGTCTAAATTTGCCGCTCGAGAATTTCAACATGTTCCACTAAAGACATGTAGTATGTGCAACCAACTGTGATGGGATTTCTTTTCATCCCATCCCTGGAAATCAAGACCATGTTGTCTGAGGTGTGAAAGACAAACTGCAATTTGGTTCTCTTGCTTTTCAAAACAAGCAGATTATAATAAATTTAAGACAGATTGGGAAAGGTGGTTCTGAGCCAATGCTGCTAGAACATAGCTATTCATACTCATTTTGAAAGCTGTCGTTCCTTTCTCCCTGTCGGTTGGATCACCAGGGTCAGTTGGTATATCTGAATAAATCTTCCACTGTGAATATGCCAGTTGGATTAGGCTTGAAGTCTGTTTCTCCAGTGAGAACGTGATGGTACGGGGAGAAGAGAAGAGACGCTGAAAATCAAACCCAGACGACAGTATTTTTCTGTGTCTGGCTAAACTGAAGGACATCGCTAAAGAGATACTTTAATCGAGAGAATGATAACATGATCTTACTGTATACATTGGGCCAGCAGTCTTTTTCTAACCATTTAACCTAACTGGGAAAAAAACGAATGTCTCTACTTATAGGCTATCCATCTCTACAAGCCCATGTTCTAGCTATTTCTCTACATTAAGATCATCTCTACAATTCTCAGACCTCTTAAAAAAATAAAAAATAAAAAAATGTTACATTTTTATGGAACTGCGACTCTGTAACTCTGTCTGCTGAGTCACAATAGTGTACAATAAGAAGCTGATTTATTCAAATCCTTTCCATTGAAAGGTGGACAATGAAAATGTCTCTTAAAAGACAATACTGAAAGTATCAGAAAGGGATGATTATACCAGATACAGTAATGTCACATTCCATAGAGGCAGATTTACTATCTTCACCTTAACAGACCTCAGGATACAAAGAATTCACGTCTGACTGAAACTCAACGAGTGGCAACAGAAAGTCTGACAAATGAAAGAAGTCTGAGTGATATGAGAAGTATAGCTCTGGGCTGTCTGTTAATGGCAAAACACATGAAAAAGATATGCTGAAAATAAGAAATTATATTCTAACGAACGCTTTTAGAAAAAACAGCTGATATAGAGTAAACTCATTTGAATGAAATAAAATAGTGCTCGAGGGCCACATCGTTTTTAAGAATTCAAACAAGTATTATTTTGAAATGATCATGCAGTGCAACACTGAGCAACACTGAAGAGTCGTACATTATATTTCCTCTTCCCATGGATCTTATTGACCTTAAATGTGACATGTATTTCTGTGATGTGTTTGACTGTGATATGAGTTGAGTGAAGTAAAGTGACACTTACTGGATTTCTTCCCACTACATCTGGGTTGTTGACCACTGCTATGAGGTAGATGAGAGTTAGGGCGGAGTTGAGGACATAGGAAACGAAGAGGTTCTTATGAAGCGTGATCCTTTGGCAGCTCAGGTTCCTGAGTGAAGACAAAGAAACAGCATAATAAAGTTAACATATGATGTGGGTCTGGCTGCGGTTACCCCAGTAGACATTCACAGTTACCCCAGCAGACATTCACAGTTACCCCAGCAGACATTCACAGTTACCCCAGCAGACATTCACAGTTACCCCAGCAGACATTCACAGAGAGAGCTACATCAAACAATTTACTAAATGACAGAAGCAAAATGATTAAGCTGATTATCTCATTTTTTAGCGTGAAAATATATAAGGAATGCTGTCGATAACAAAGGTTACAGAATTGTAAGTGATACAGAGTGTAAATTGTATGTCTGAAACGAGAGAACAAACTTCAATATAAATCGTTAGTATGTGAAATATGAAAAATAACTTCACAGTTAACAGTCACAGATGAGAATATAATCTGCAAAGCTGGAGGTAAATTATTCTTGTCATGAGAAACGATTAAACAAATTAATGGGACTGTATGCAAATCGAATTTTAACATCATCAAAATAATGAATATTCATGATGAAAAATCCATTCTGCACGTTGCAATGAAAAACTAAATTCGCAACTTCAACATCTTAAATCCTACAAAAAAAGATGTTTCGAGCTTTGATGAAGTAAACAGGACGATAAATAACATGAACCATTGGAATGACTAACTCTGGCCCATAATGACTTAGTCAGATGTTGCGGTCATCTGAACGAAGGATCCTCTTGTAAAATATAAATACAGATTGTCTTTCCATTCAGAGCATGCTGTAAACTGGTATAAGAATACACAGTAATTCTCTCAAGCAACACCAAAGAACTGAAATCATTTGCTTCGGTTCAGCCGTGCTAAATACTGGCACACCCAACGTCAATAAGTGGAATCAGTTGTCAAAAAAGATTATTGACGACTGTATTTGAGGTCCCTGTGGAGCTTCCTGATTCTCACGGAATCTGATACAGAAGCATATTAGTCACATAATAAGTCATTTACAAAGTAGTGGGGGTAAAATCATCAGTAATCAAAAGCTCCATCATCCATATGGATGGCAGTGGAATCAAATGATACTATTTTCTATAAAAAGGTTAGGAAAGTAATGCCAAACACGAGCAATTAAATATAGGATGGAACAGTGTTTACTGGAGTGAAAACACTTTGTGCCAAACCTGTGTACAGCAACAATGTCCTGTTATTTGTCTCCAGTCATTGGAAGCTAATGTAGCAGTCTTGCTGTAAATGTGTTGTTTATAGAAGAAGAAGAAGAAGAAGACGAAGAAGAAGAAGAAGAAGAAGAAGAAGACAAAGAAATCTCAGCATGGCAGCATTAGTAAATTACTTATTCTGGGTCAGTGGTGTGTGATGTCTTTGAGAACAAGGCTAACTTTAAATGGCCCGACAGAAGTAAAAGGACGTTTTAGCAAAATATCTTCAAACTAGAATAAGCAGAAAATAGAACAGACAGAAGAACGCTCTTCATCTGATGATGTATGGATGTTCTCAGACTACACCTAAACAAGCTAAAGGAGTTTCAGGGCAACGTCTGGCATGCAAGGTACAGTAAAAGCTGGAACTACCAAAATGATAACCCCATGTACATTGACACTTTAATCAGACAGGCCCTGTCAAAACAGACAGCCATTTTATGACAACAAGCATCATGTATGCATTAGGACAGGATCAGACTGCACAGTGATACAATATTTTTTAAGCTAACCCAACTCTATTTTTCCACAGCTAGCTGGAGTATTTTTTGTCGGTGAGTCCTGGCAGTGCTGAAGTGGAGGTCATAAATAAGAAGTGCAGCTGTACTGCGTCAAATACCACTGTAAACTGCACATCTGGGAACATTAAGACTTTCAGTTTTAAAGGGATCAGCCTATAAATATAGTGCCATGATCATAAAAACGATGTTCCCCTAAAAAGCAATGCTTGCCATCTTTAAAACGTAATTGAGGTCATAATTAGCTGATCTCTTTGATCGTCCATTGATGCTTTACAATGCCAAGAAAGGATCTATTCTATCTGATTCGTGTCATGACACACACAGTGTAGTTTGAGCGTTTACTTTTGTTTTGGATAGCGGCTAGTTGGCTACTAAGATATGCACCTGAACTATGTCTTAGCTAGATTTATGAGCAGGTATAAACTTTGCGGAACTTTGCAGTCTGTTACAAGACCTACTGTATGTTGGCTCACATTGCAGTCTGTTACAAGACCTACTGTACGTTGGCTCACATTGCAGTCTGTTAGAAAACCTACGTTGACCCACAGCTGCATTTGCTGGTTAACACCCTACTTGCTATATCCATTGAGATTTGAAACACGTCACATTGGCAACTGAGCCAAATGAGAACTATCCCAAGTCTATATTAACCAATATGATGCAGAAATGTTGTTTTTGCTCCTGCAGTTATGTCCCTCATAATGTTTATTCAAGGATAATGGCCTAATGGTTATAGACTCTTAGACAAAAAGGTTGCAAAAAGGTTCTTCAGCTGTCCCGACAGGAGAAACCTTTTTGGTTCCAGTTAGAACTCTTTTTGATCCAGGTAGAACCCTTTTGGGTTCCATGTAGAACGAACCCTCTATAGAAAGGGTTCTACATGGAACCCAAAAGGGTTCTACCTGCAACCAAAAATGGTTATTCAAGGGTTATCCCATGGGGACAACCGGGGGAACCCTTTCAGCTTCAATATAGCAAAAAAATCAAGAGTGAATGGACATATTAATAACTTATCAACGGCTCAGACACGAGACGTATGTTGCAGGGACTCATAGGGAAAACCAGCCACGTCACGGACACCTACGTCTTACTTCCGGATAAGCTAAACACCTTTTTCGCCCGCTTTGAGGACAACACAGTGCCACCGACGTGGCCAGCTACCTATGATGGTGATCTCTCATTCTCCGTGGCCGACGTGAGTAAGACATTAAAGCGTGTTAACTCTCGCAAGGTTCCCGACCCAGATGGCGTCCCAAGCCGCGCCCTCGCAGACCAACTGGCATATTCAATCTCTCCCTATCCCAGTCTGCTACACCCACAGCGTCTTTCTTTTTCCCAACGCAGTTAAGCCAAAACCATGCCCCGTTATTCAGTGGCGTTCTACAACGCTTTGAGCGCTCTCCAAGTCTGGAAGTGAATATCAATAGTCAATATTCAATTGAGGGAATTCAGCAGACATTTTTACAACTCTAAAAATAAATACATGGGCAAATTTGACCAAACATTATAATAATAGGCCTGCATTACGGTAGGCAGCTAATTGTTAAATTACACTTTCCATCCTTACCTAGGAAGACCACTGTCTCTGCGGTGATCGCCTGTGAGTGAGACAACGTTAGCCAGCCAATGACAGCGTAGTACAACGCCTCTCTGAATAACGGGGCGTAGTTTTGGCTTAACTGCGTTGGGAAAAAGAAAGACGCACCCTAGACCCACTTCAATTTGCTTACCGCCCCAATAGATCCACCACATACGATGCAATCACCATCGCACTGCACACTGCCAGTGTTATATAAGTTGAAACACACAGCCATCTTTTCAGTTAAATAATGACAAGATGATTGATAAAGCCCTCTCAGAACCTTAGGATAAATATATTATACCGCCTGAACTGTATCAATCGCAGTCAGCACCACCATCAATATTATCATAACTTTCATCATATTTATCACCACTATCATCATCAACATCCTCATTTTCATCACGATTAGATGTGTCTTCATCTTCACCATAATCACCATTATCATCATCGTCATCATTATCCCCATCATCAGAAGTATTCATTAATCATGTGGGGAAAAAAGCTTTGATAGTCCAAGACCGACTACTCTCCCTAATCAAACCAGTAGTTTGTTTCATAAAGAAAGCAACAGCAGCATGTATAATTACCTGAAGTAGAAGAATATGGCCAGAGAGATCAGGAGGGAGGCTATGGATAAGGCATGACCCACAATCGCCATGTAGTACAGGATATAGGCCATCTGGAAAATACAGATACATGAACATTAAAACAAATAGGATCATACAGTGGTGCATCAAGGACATTCATGAACCATTATAAACTGGGTGGTTTGAGCACTGAATGCTGTTTGGCTGACAGCTGTTGTATACCACAGGTATGACAAAACATTTCATACAGTGGTGCATCAAGGACATTCATGAACCATTAACCCTGACTTCCATTTGCTACCCTGATGTAACAAAATATAAAAGGGGTGAGACTAGGACCTTAAAGGGATACTTCGGGATTTTGGCACGCATGATTATGATGATCTACTTCCCCAGAGTCAGATGAACTCGTGGATACTATTTTTATGACTGTGTTCAGTATGAAGGAAGTTTTTGCGAGACAATATTGACTAGTGTTACCGCAATGACAAAGTTTACAGGAACAGCTCAAATAAAAATGGTGTCCACGAGTTCATCTGACTCTGGGGAAGCAGATAAAGGGCTTCACTGCCAACATCCCAAAGTATCGCTTTAAGGTCTAGGACCTGGGAATTTCAAATCAGGTCCTTAAGCTCTGTAGCACAGCTGGTTTTAATTCGTACTCTAATCACATTTTGACTAAGCCACGCTTGAACCATTTACCAACAGTGGTCACTAACTGGTCGGTCGACTGGTCAATATCCAAGCCATTCCTAGTCAATAACCATTTCTGTAAAAAAAAACTATGATAAAGCCTTGGGTTCCTATTTTTTTAAATTAATTTTGCGGTGTTGGCGGCAGTTGCACTTGATTCAGTAGCCCTAGGGCCGGGAAGGCAAAGGGTTCCCATTTTGAACCATTTAATGTGTCTGTGTTTGCTAACTACCTCTCTCAAAGAGTGCAGTGTGTAAAGTCAGAACATCTGCTGCCTCAGCCACTGCCTGTCACCAAGGGTGAACCCCAAGGCTCGATCCTAGGCCCCACGCTCTTTTCAATTTACATAAACAACATAGCTCAGGCAGTAGGAAGATCTCTTATCCCTTATATGCAGATGATAGAGTCTTATACTCAACTGGCCCCTACTGGATTTTGTGTTAAACGCTCTACAACAAAGCTTTCTTAGTGTCCAACAAGCTTCTCTGCTCTTAACCTTGTTTTGAACACCTCCAAAACAAAGATCATGTGGTTTGGTAAGAAAAATGTTCCTCTCCCCACAGGTGTGATTACTACCTCTGAGGGTTTAGAGCTTCAGGTAGTCACATCATACAAGTACTTGGGAGTATGGCTGGACGGTACACTGTCCTTCTCTCAGCACATACTGTATCAAAGCTGCAGGCTAAAGTTAAATGTAGACTTGGTTTCCTCTATCGTAATCGCTCCTCTTTCACCCCAGCTGCCAAACTAACCCTGATTCAGATGACCATCCTACCCATGCTAGATTAAGGAGATGTAATTTATAGATCAGCAAGTAAGGATGCTCTTGAGTGGCTAGATGTTCTTTACCATTCTGCCATCAGATTTGCCACCAATGCTCCTTATAGGACACATCACTGCATTCTATACTCCTTTGTAAATTGGTAATCTCTGTATACCCATCGCAAGACCTACTGGTTGATGCTTATTTATAAAACCTTCTTAGGCCTCACTCCCCCCTATCTGAGATATCTACTGCAGCCCTCATCCTCCACATACAACACCGTTCTGCCAGTCACATTCTGTTAAAGATCCCCAAAGAAAACACATCCCTGGGTCTCTCGTCTTTTCAGTTCGATGCAGCTAGCGACTGGAACGAGCTGGAACGAGCTGCAACAAACATTCAAATTGGAATAACACCAATAGAAGAGGAGAACGCATATTATGAGTAAGTCTTATCTCAATCTCTTCATTCAAAGACTCAATCATGGACACTCTTACTGACAGTTGTGGCTGCTTTGCGTGATGTATTGTTGTCTTTACCTTCTTGCCCTTTGTGCTGTTGTCTGTGCCCAATACTGTTTGTACCCTGTTTTTTGCTGCTACCATGTTGTGTTGCTGCCATGTTGTGTTGCTACCATGTGTTGTCATGTTCTATTGCTACCATGCTGTGTTGTCATGTGTTGCTGCCTTGCTATGTTGTTGTCTTAGGTCTCTTTATGTAGTGTTGTCTCTCTTGTCGTGATGTGTGTTTTGTCCTAACATTGGATCATTCAGAGATCCTCACTGAACTTCTGGAGAGAGTTTGCTGCACTGAAAGTAAAGGGGCTGAATAATTTTGCACGCCCAATTTTTCAGTTTTTGATTTGTTCAAAAAGTTTGAAATATCCAATAAATGTCGTTCCACTTCATGATTGTGTCCCACTTGTTGTTGATTCTTCACAAAAAAATACAGTTTTATATCTTTATGTTTGAAGCCTGAAATGTGGCAAAAGGTCGCAAAGTTCAAGGGGGCCGAATACTTTCGCAAGGCACTGTATGAGGGTATGTTTGGCAGCATGAGTGAAGGATGCTTTGTTGCGAAATAGGAAGCGGATTCTAAATTTAATTTTGGATTGGAGATGCTAAATGTGAGTCTGGAAGGAGAGTTTACAATCTAACCAGACACCTAGGTATTTGTAGTATTGGAATCAGCTAAACTTTGAACATTGAGATATTAAATGAATGATAGGAAATGAAAGAGACTAGGTGTTATGTTAGAAGTTAATGGTTCTCTGAAGAAAGACAGAAGGCTTTGGAATGTGTTTGATGGAGGAGAGGAGAGCGATGGGTTGATATAGGGAAGACAGATGGACATATGTGTATTAGATGAAAGAGAGGTTGAGGTCAGGAGGTGAGGACAGATTCTCTTAAGAGAGTAATAAATGTTAGGAATCCTGTTACCCTCTTTATTAGCTTCCTGTAGAGCCATAAAATGTAAGGATTGGAGACAAAGAGGAGTGTCTTAAGTGGGATGTATATAAACTGTGATGTCTGAAATGTTTTGCTGTCTGATTTCAGCTGTACAGAACCTTTGGGTTGAATGAACTTGGTTAAAGCTTCTCTAGTGTCCGTGGGTTATTTACTCTGAAAAATAAGAACCTAACAGTAGTTATCCACATATTCTATGTCAGAGCCGTCCAGAGTAGTGATGCTGGACGGGCGGGCAGGCAGGCAGTGATCGGTTGAAGAGCATGCATTTAGTTTTTCTTGCATTTAAGAGCAGTTGGAGGCCACGGAAGGAGAGTTGTATGGCATTGAAGCTCGTCTGGAGGTTAGTTAACACAGTGTCCAACGAAGGGCCAGAAGTATACAGAATGGTGTCGTCTGCGTAAAGGTGGATCAGAGACAACAGGCCCTCCGATTTGACACACTGAACTCTATCGGAGAAGTAGTTGGTGAACCAGGCGAGGTAATCATTTGAGAAACCAAGGCTGTTGAGTTTGCCAATAAGAATGTGGTTATTGACAGAGTCGAAAGCCTGGGCCAGGTCGATGAATACGGCTGCACAGTAATGTCTGAAATTGATGGCGATTATGAAAGGACCTTGAGTGTGGCTGAGGTGCACCCATGACCAGCTCTGAAACCAGATTGCATAGCGGAGAAGGTACGGTGAGATTCGAAATGGTCGGACATCTGTTTGTTAACTTGGCTTTCGAAGACCTTAGAAAGGCAGGGGAGGATAGATATAGGTCTGTAGCAGTTTGGGTCTAGAGTGTCTCCCCTTTTGAAGAGGGGGATGACCGCTGCAGCTTTGCAATCTTTGGGAATCTCAGACGATTCGAAAGAGAGGTTGAACAGGCTAGCGATGGGGTTGCAACAATTTCTGCAGATAATTTTAGAAGAGAGGGTCCAGATTGTCTAGCCCGGCTGAATTGTAGGGGTCCAGATTTTGCATCGGGGAGGCTTGGGCGAGCTGCTGTGAGGAGTGCAGGGCTGTTGACCGGGGTAGGGGTAGCTGGGTGGAAAGCATGGCCAGCTGTAGAAAAATGCTTATTGAAATTCGAAATTATAGTGGATTTATCGGTGGTGACAGTGTTTCCTAGCCTCAGTGCAGTGGGCAGCTGGGAGGAGGTGCACTTATTCTCCATGGACTTTACAGTGTCCCAGAACTTTTTTGAGTTTGTGCTACAGGATGCAAATTTCTGCTTGAACAAGCTAGCCTTAGCTTTCCCAACTGCCTGTGTATATTGGCTCCTGACTTCCCTGAAAAGTTTCATATCCCGGGGGCTATTCGATGCTAATGCAGAACTCCACAGGGTGTTTTTGTGCTGGTCAAGGGCAGTCAGGTCTGGAGAGAACCAAGGGCTATATTTGTTCCTGATTCTACATTTTTTGAAAGAGGCATGCTTATTTAAGATGGTGAGGAAGGCACTTTTAAATAATGACCAGGCATCCTCTACTGATGGGATGAGGTCAATATCCTTCCAGGATACCCAGGCCGGGTCGATTAGAAAGGCCTGCTCACTGAAGTGTTTTAGGGAGCGTTTGACAGTGATGAGGGGTGGTCGTTTGACCGCGGACCCATTACGGATGCAGGCAATGAGGCAGTGATCGCTGAGATCTTGGTTGAAAACAGCAGAGGTATATTTGGAGGGCAAGCTGGTTAGAATGATATCTTTGAGGGTGCCCGTGTTTACAGATTTGGGGTTGTACCTGGTGGGTATATTGATAATTTGTGTGAGATTGAGGACATCAAACTTAGATTGTAGGATGGCCGGGGTGTCAAGCATGACCCAGTTTAGGTCACCTAGCAGCACGAGCTCTGAAGATAGATGGGGGACAATCAGTTCACATATGGTGTCCAGGGCACAGCTGGGGGCTGGTCTATAACAAGCGGCAATGGTGAGAGACTTGTTTCTGGAAAGGTGGATTTTTAAAAGTAGAAGCTTGAATTGTTTGGGTACAGACCTGGATAGTAAGACAGAACACTGCAGTCTATCGCTGCAGTGATTGCAACTCCGCCCCCTTTGGCAGTTCTATCTTGGCAGTTCTATCTTGTCAGAAAATGTTATAGTTTTATGGATGGAAATGTCAGGGGTTTTGGTAGTCTTCCTGAGCCAGGATTCAGACACGGCTAGGACATCCGGGTTGACAGAGTGTGCTAGGGCCGTGAATAAAACAAACTTGGGGAGGAGGCTTTAATGTTAACATGGATGAAACCAAGGCTTTTACGGTTACAGAAGTCAACAAATGAGAGTGCCTGGGGAATAGGAGTGGAGCTAGGCACTGCCGGGCCTGGGTTAACCTCCACATCCCAGAGGAACAGAGAAGGAGTAGGATAAGGGTACGGCTAAAGGCTAAAAGAACTGGTTGCCTAGTACGTTCAGAACAGAGAGTAAAGGGAACAGATTTCTGGGCGCGGTAGAATAGATTCAAGGCATAATGTACAGACAAAGGTATGGTAGGATGTGAATACAGTGGGGGTAAACCTATGCATAGCGTGACGATGAAAGAGATATTGTCTCTCAGTATATAATTTAAACCAGGTGATGTCACTGAATGTGTTGGAGGTGGAATTAAAGTGTTCACTAAGGCCTATTGAGCAGGGCTAGAGGCTCTACAGTGAAATAAGGCAATAAATACTAACCAAAACAGCAATGGACAAGACATATTGATGTTAGGGAGAGGCATGCGTAGCCGAGTAATCATGGGAGTCCAGTGAGTGGCTTCAGGTAGCTAGAGGGCCGGGGCTAGCAGCTAGCAGAAGGGCCTTAGAAGGGCCTTAGAAGGACGTCGCAACGGAAGAAAGTCTGTTGTGGCCCCCTCGTGCTGACAATGACAGCAGACGGATCAGCAATTGGCTTGGTTGTAAACCAAGCCAATTAGCAAAATAGGTATAGTGGCCGAAGAATTTGTCCGATGGGCCTCTTAAGCTAACAGTCCGGTGTGCTCTAGACAGTTAACGTTAGCGGGCCGCGACTAACAGTTTGAGTACCCCCTCGAGCAGATTTCGTCAGTAGTCCAGTCGTGAAGGATCGGCGGGGTTCCGTGCAACGTACCGGCAGTAGAAGGGGGTCCGGGCCAGTTGGCAAAAAGGGTATTGTAGCTCAGGAGTGGCTGTTGGGCTTCTTCTGCTAGCCGGGATATGGGCCTAGCATGGGCTAGAGCCAGACTAATCGCTGCTAGCTTCGAAACAGGGACGTGACGTTAAACCAGGAATAGTCACTCAGATTGCAGCTAGCTAGCTGTGGTGATCCAGGTGAAAAGGTTCAGAGCTTTCTGTAGGAATCTGGGGATACGGAGAGAAAAATACGTCCGTATGCTCTGTTTTGAATCGCGCTGTACAAACTGGCGAGAGCTTTCCGAGCTAAAGGTTGGCTGATGACCGCTAGCAGTGGTTAGCTGACTATTAGCTAGTTAGCTGGCTAGCTGGCTAGCTTCTGTTGGGGAATACCAGTTCGGAGGTGGATAAGAATACTTTAGAAGAGACAGATCCACACCACATTGGGTGAGGCGGGTTGCAGGAGAGTATTTGAAGTTGAGGTTCAGAAAAATATAAAAGATATGCAAAGAAAAAAATATATACACATGGGACACGACAAGACAAAGAACAAAGACGTCTGACTGCTATGCCATCTTGGATCAACCAAACCATGATAATGATAATGTGATATTTCCAAACTTTTAAAACCATGACTAGAGTGAAACTCAACCAATACAGCAAAGAGTTGCTTTTTTTATGAGTAAGTTTATGTTTAAGTTGTTATTCAGCACTGTCAACACTTTGTTCTACACTTTCATATGCAATATAATTCATGTTCTCCCTACTTTCACTCATGCTACAACCAGCACTGCAGCTGCAATGAATGAGTATAGCCAGTGGTGTAGTGGAGGGTATACCCAGGTACACACTGCATACCCACTTATTTTTCAGTGGGCATTACGTATACTCACTTCTTAATCCCCACTGATATGTATCAAAGTAGTGTGGTGGAAGTACACGCCATATCAATTAATAAGAGAAGGAACAGGTCAGAATGTTCAGGTTACAATTTGATAAACATTTATTTCTTCACATTTTAGGCACAGCAATGTAGGCCTACGTGTGAATCTTCCAAAATGCAATTGCTGGAAAACACCATTCTAAAATGCACAAGAGAGCTGGTTTATGGTCAGAGATGGAAATACCCGCTAGACATTTAGAGAGAGGGGGGATTTAAAGATGCAACTACTACCATGTGTTGCTAATATGACTAGGATAATACCTTTGGCTGCTAGACAATGAAATAATGTTGATTTGAAAACCAGTAAAACAGGAGAATGCATATTATGAGTAAGTCTTTATAAAAAAAACATGCCTCCACGTTTCCATGGTGGAATTGTGGCTATAGGCTACTTTGAAGCAAGGTAAGACATGCCTCGTAATATGAAACATCCATCTGTCAAATAATTCAGGAACAGGGAAAATATAGCAATGCCAATGATAGACCTAACCGTCTTCTGGTAGATGGAAAGGCTTTCCCAAAAACCTTCTCTATTAAAGGTTAACTAGCTTAAAAGTAGCCTATCCCAACCTGTCAGAATGATATCATGAATATATGCATCAATCCAGTTGCCATTTCTTTTGAAATCTTCATCTCATGTGACAGAAACAGCTAACCAAACAACAGAGCTAGGTGTCTGCACACTTGAATTTAAGGGTAACTACACAAAAAAAATCAAAATTTCTTAGATTGTTCCCAGACCTCAAATGTCAACTCCTGATGTGGTTCAAGCATTGTTATGGACTTAGAACATACAATTGTGTTGTTTTTCTGTTACAAAAAGTTGGGTAAAATCTGAAACCTGTGAATTTCTGACTCCGTTGACAGCCTCATTTATCTGTTTCAGTAGTGGGCCTACTATTAGTGTACCTGCACAGTACAGCTTGGGTTGGCCTGACTGTGAAAGACCAATATGGGATTCATAATTTTAAGTCCTTCAGAGTGTATGTCACTGTATCTCATATCATTTTTCACACAGGGCGAGTTTCTTTCTCTGGGTGGGCCATCTCTGGGTGGGCCACACCACTGAGTACACTACACCCCTGAGTACACTACACCACTGAGTACACTAAACCACTGGGTACACTACACCACTGAGTACACTACACCACTGAGTACACTAAACCACTGGGTACACTACACCACTGAGTACACTACAACACTGAGTACACTACACCCCTGAGTACACTACACCACTGAGTACACTACACCACTGGGTACACTACACCACTGAGTACACTACACCACTGAGTACACTACACCACTGGGTACACTACACCACTGAGTACACTACACCACTGAGTACACTACACCCCTGAGTACACTACACCACTGGGTACACTACACCTCTGAGTACACTACACCCCTGAGTACACTACACCACTGGGTACACTACACCACTGGGTACACTACACCACTGAGTACACTACACCACTGAGTACACTACACCACTGGGTACACTACACCACTGAGTACACTACACCCCTGAGTACACTACACCACTGAGTACACTACACCACTGGGTACACTACACCACTGAGTACACTACACCACTGAGTACACTACACCACTGGGTACACTACACCACTGAGTACACTACACCACTGAGTACACTACACCCCTGAGTACACTACACCCCTGAGTACACTACACCCCTGAGTACACTACACCACTGAGTACACTACACCACTGGGTACACTACACCACTGAGTACACTACACCCCTGAGTACACTACACCACTGAGTACACTACACCACTGAGTACAGCAAAGTGTTCCGATACGCTTGCGTTGTTATTATTAGCTGCTTGTGTTTTTTTTAATAATTCACTTTCTCTAATCATAGGAGTAACAACAGGAATTGGTGCATGAGGAAGAGATAATGCAGTGCGACTTGAGTTCCACCATCAGAATGTGGAAGAATGTGTCCCCTTTTCTCAGCAAAGGGAGGAGGGAGAGCGGAGAGACGGTGAGTCGGGTGAGAGCTAGCCTCACCGCTGTTCCCTCCCTCCCCTCAGGCTGATCATCAGATCAGGCCATCAGTCCAGTAAAAAAATATATATTATTATGCTCACTCAGCTGTGCCTCACAAGTAATACAACAAATGATCTATTATCAGCGTGATCATATACCTACATTTTAAAAATATAATTTAAAAAATTGTCTGACAAGAACATTGGCAGGGCAATTCAAGCATAGCCAATATGCAGTGATAATGTATTGGTCCTAAAGTGTTCTGCACAAACCTCATTGCTACAGAACTGTTTTTAATCGGTTAATGTTGCAAAGGCTTATGTTTTTCTAGTCATGTTTAAAAACAAACTGAGCGATAGATCTCGGCTTGCACTTTAACTCAGAAAGAGATCCTAACTTATAAAAGGCTGGTGACCACTGACGTAGACAAAGAGTCATAGCATTCTTTGTGTCCTCAGGATGCCCCGCTTCTGAATAGCACTTTGTGACATCTGCTGATAAAGGGCTTTATAAATAAATGATACATTTGATTGATTTAAGAAACCAGCCCTGCCTGTTTCCCATTGCTAGGGTCAGGAGTTTTACTACTACTCACTGGTCAGAAATAGAAACCTTTGCCAGCTAAATTTGACCAGTTGTTCTCTATATGACCTCTTCCATATGTCATGATTGTAAAATGTCATCAAGTGTAAGCTTTGGTACATTTACTGTACCATATTTATCATTTTTAGCTTAATTTAACACATTCTTCCCACCTTTGCCTCCTCTGCATTGAATATACCTGTATTATCCCCTTGAGAAAATGTCCCCTTATTGTGATTGTAAAATGGGATCAAGTGTATGCTCAAAATAGCATGTATAAATGGGATTGATGGATCACTCTGTGACAACCCTTACCTTCAGCTTGCCTGTAGTGTGGAAGTTACACAGAGTGTAGTTGGACCACGTCCTATTGGTGTCTGGGTGGCGGAACCACTGTCCTGATTCGCTACAGATCTTTGTAGCTTTTTCTGATGAAACAATAAAGTAGGACTAATGACACACTAATTTACAACTTGATGTTAGATGGTTCCTCACCTTGAAAGTAGTCTATGGTAGTCTATGGTAGTCTATGACACTTAAAGGTCGACTTTGGACAAAAAAACGCAAAAATAACGGCTTTAAACTTTATAACTGATCAATGCACCATCGTACCAGGTAATTGAATGCAAAAATAAATACAAATAAAATGATGAATGAGATATTTGGCTACAGAAGTGCCATTTCTTACAGATCTCTGCAGCTTCTGTCCAAAAACAAATCCTGTGAAATGATGTCAACACATACTGAAGGAGTTACTGGCTAGTTACAAGTGGCTAGCTTAGCTAACGAACTAGCTACGTCGGTCGCGGCGCCCATGACCAGGATGACACATTGATGAACCACCAAATGCACACCCCATATCTGTTTGATAATTGAGAAAGAGGCGAGTTGGACCGTTTTGTGTGCCCAAAGTTGACCTTTAAACATAAAAACTTAAACTGTGCAACATGTCCATAAGCTTTGCAATTGCAGCCGTTGATAATGTGATATCAAATCATTTATGGGTAACAATTAAGTACCTTACTGTTATTGTTTTTAATTAAAATGGGCAAAAATTGCTTATTTTTTATTTAATTTCTCAAGCAGGAATGTTGCTAGGACTGTCTGGGAGTGGTCTGAGTGGGGAGGTGGAAACTGAAAACCAGCTGTTGGCAGAGAGGTTTGGAACTCTCTTTCTTACTGGTCTAATAACTACCCCCTGGTGATGTCACCAGGCAGGCCAAAACTCCATCCCATCTTTTCAAACAACTAAAAGGCTTTTATCATCATTTTCACAATTTCACAATATTATACCAACCTCATAGTGTGAAAATGTATATAAAGCACTAGGCCTTAAATACTATTCATATTTTAAATTCAAGCCAAGTTCCACAAGGAGTTAACAAGTCAGCATTGGCCGTCTAGAACTTTGACTTTATTTATTATTGCTTGTAGTTTACAGAAAGTAAAGAAATGCAGAATTTACATAGTAAAAAAATAGCATAGAAAAAAAGCACACACATAGAGACAAACAGGACACAAAAACAAACGCCTTACCTGTGGAGTCGAAGTCAGGGAAATAGTTGGGGCAGTTCTGCCAGGTGACTGTCCCAGCAGGTGTATCATCCCAGCACAGCCAGCCATCCCAGGTCCGGTTACAGTACAGCCCTGCACCGCCAGCAACACACAACCAGACACAGCACACTGTGAAAACACTACGTACGTGAAACCAACCAGTAGGCTGAACCATCTGTCTACTGGAATAGCATGTTAATCGTAACTCTGCACAGTGACATTGTTTGGCTCCGTGATTTGTGACCGTACGTGACATGCGTCCTCCGATACACAACCCAACCAGCCGTAGTGCTTCTTAACACAGCGCGCATCCAACCCGGAAGCCAGCCGCACCAATGTGTCGGAGGCTACACCGTGCACCTGGCAACCTTGGCTAGCGCGCACGGCGCCCGGCCCGCCACAGGTGCGCGATGAGACAAGGAGATCCCTACCGACCAATCCCTCCCTAACCCGGACGATGCTAGGCCAATTGTGTGTGCGTCGCCCCACAGACCTCCCGGTTGCGGCCGGTTACGACAGAGCCTGGGCGCGAACCCAGGGACTCTGATGGCACAGCTGCAGTACAGCGCCCTTAACCACTGCACCACCCGGGAGGCCCGTGTGCTGTAACCTGTATGTATTATATTCTATTATAATTATATTCTGGAATAATCACACACTCTGAGTTTGTATTATTATACACCTTTTAAACCAATTCGTTTTTCTGCCAACTTTAGCATCCAGTCAACTTTTTGCAGACTTTTCTTTATAAAAGATATTGCCGGTTACAAAGCCAACCTACCCAGTCATGATTGAGGAAAAGTTCTGCCTACTATAAAATGTATCCGTAATGCTATGGTGGCATTGGCAAGCACTATGCCAGGCCCGGGCAAAGACCGGCCCGGGGGCCGTACGCGGCCCACGACCTGATTCAATACGGCCCGCGGAATCATGCTGAGATCACATAAAGAATTTGCGATAGTAAAGTTTAGAAAAAATGATTTGTTATTCAAATTACAAGACCAATGAACACTCGCCTTTGCATAATGATTTAACTCCCACCGCTTGTGAGACATTTATTTTGAAGGCACGTATAAATAACAACTGCACAAGGACAGACAGTGACTGACAGGCTGACACGTCACAGTTACAAATAGCAGCTATCTAGAAATTGCGCAAAAAATAGTTTTTCGAAGATTTCAAAGGAAAGGAAAGTAGACAATGAATGTAGGGTGTTTCAGCAAGAGTGGACATCGAAATATTTATTTATTGCGGTATCAGGGAAAGCTGTGTGCTTAGTGTGCAAAGAGAGCATCGCTGTCTTGAAAAACTACAACTTGTCCTGACACTTCCAGACGAAGCATGTAATGTAAACTCACCCCGTTCTGTACAAATGTGCATAACCGCGACATTCAAACGAGGCTACATAGAAAACTAATGGGATTGTAGCGACTGTGTTGACGTCAAAATCGGGGGTGTGAACTAGGTTTCTATTCAAGCGTTGATCGACATGGTAATGGCTCTATAGTATTGGAGAAAAGTTGAAAAAACTGACCCTCCGTTACATCTTGACCTGTCATGTTGTAACGTACAGCACGCATAAAGCTACAATTTATGTCTTACAATCTCTCTCCACCAGGTGTAGCACTTCTCTCATCGTTTAAAAACAAGAAATGGACAGTGACGGAGGTAAGGGGTGCACTACGCCAGGCCCGGGCAAAGACCGGCCCGGGGGCCGTACGCGGGGGGGATACCTAGTCATTTTTTTCGTCATCATTGCATGCGATCATCATTCTCAAAGCCGCTGTTTACTTCTAAGATCACTTTAGCACCGCTCTAAAAACTTGATTCAAATTCAACACAAACCTTCAAATAGGTATGTAATGACACATTATATAAACTCTTTATAGTGTTTTATTTACCTTTTAGAGGCGATAAGGTGATAAGTTGAACAAATCGAGTGAAAAAAGCAATTTTCCCTCACGACATCTCTCCTTCTCACTATCACGCATTAGTTTCACTTCCCCACCTGTCATTTTTAAAAAGACCCGATGGGGCTCATTGCCTGCTTGAATTATGCAGAAACGGGGCAGTGTTTAGGTCATGTAATTTATTTTGTTGGAAAGGGGAGAAATTGTGCTTTACAATGGTATTGACATTACAGTTGATCTGGAAGTATTACGTTTTTGGGGCGCTAAAATAAGGGCAATTGTACGGACCAAGGTGATGTACGAGTTTACGTGAGTTTACGTTAGAGAAATAGAGGAATATGTCTTCTGAGCAGAGTGCAAGTGCATCTAAAGAGTTGCTTTCTCAGTTGCAAAAGCAGCAAGGACTTTTAACAAAACTGCATTCAGTAAGCAATAGAGCTAGCTATGTAGAGCTAGCTATGCTAGAGCTAGCTATGTACTGTCCCACAAAATTGCTAAACATAGCAAGCCATTCGCTGAGTGCGAATTCATTAAAGAATGTTTAATTGACTGCAGCAATACTTTGCCCCAACAAGAAAGAGCTGTTTGAAAATGTTTCCCTGTCAAGACGAACAGTGACACGTCGTGTTGAGGACATCGCAGAGAATATGGAACAACAGTTGAAAAACAAGGTAAAGGATTTCACCTATTTCTCCTTGGCCCTGGATGAGAGCAGTGATGCACATGACACGGTACAGTTGTTGATATTCTTACAAGACATAATCCAAGACTTTGAAATTACAGAGGAGCTTGCTTCAGTGCAGTCAATGAAGAGCACAACCACAGGGAAAGATTTCTTGGAGGAGGTTAATAAGTGTATGTCAAAGCTGGGACTGACTTTTGAAAGTTATCCAGTGTGACCACTGATGGGTGCCCAGGAAAAAACTTTGGCCTTTTGAAAAGGATACGAGATCAAGTAGCTGAGCTAAACCCAGATCAGAAAATTATTTTCCTGCATTGCATTATTCATCAGGAAGTGCTCTGTAAATGTGTTCTGAAAATGAGCCATATTGTGGATACAGTCAGTAAAGTGGTAAACTTCATAAGAGCAAAATCTTTAAACCACAGGCAGTTTGTCTCACTGTTGGAAGAGACAGCGTCGGGTCATGCAGATCTCCCCTACCACACAAACGTGAGACGGCTGAGTTTGAGGAAGGTGCTTAAAAGTCAGAGATTGCTGAGTTTTTGCAAATGAAAGGAAAATATGTGGAGTTTTCTCGTCATTTTGAGGATTTCAAAGTGTTGGTATTGGGTATTTTCCAGAACACATGTGCTTATTTCAGAGGAGCCAGCAAGAATAGTGCACTCTATATGTGCTCTGGGTCATTAGACACCATTAGACATGCACCTGTCTGGGGAGTGGATATGACTGTTTCTTTATGTGCCAGTGATATGGCCTAATATTTACTGTTGCTATGGTTACACCTATTGGGAATTTTCCAGAACATGTGTGTTCATTTCAGAGGAGTTAGCAGGATAACATGTCTGTTTATTTTTGAACTATTGCTATGGCTCTGATGTTTCCATGCCCTAACATGAAACCAAACTAAAAATTAGTGCAAGGCAAAAAGATAACGGTGGCTAAATGCCAGAGGGGATGAATCATTAACATAAATTGAGTTACTATGTCTGTGAGGTAAGGAGGAAAAATGTATAAGAAGTGTGTGCCAAGGTTGAAAAGGCAGTTGTTTTCATGATCCAGCTCAGCTTTTATTATATTGTAATAAAAGTCTATTTGAACTCACAGACTCCGGTATTTGAGAAATATTATTGATTGAATATTTCCACGACATTGGAAAATGACATGCTGTTGGTTTCCTCTCCTTTCACTTTCAATGTGGATAACACTCCCACTGACCTGCAAATTGAGCTTATCGATCTTCAGTCTGATGCAGTGATTGGAGAACTATTCAAAACAATGTCACTGACGAGGTTCTATTCATCTCTCGATTAACAAAACTTTCCAAAGATTAGGAGTCATGCTCAGAAGATGTTTGTACTGTTTGGGTCAACCTATGCATGTGAACAGACATTTTCAGTGATGAAATACAGTATAACAAGTCAAGATACAGATCATCTCTTACTGACTCTCACATCTCAGCACTCCTGCTCATAGCGACGTCAGAAACTATAACTGACTTCACTGCTCTAGTCAATGCCCATCATAGACTTCACTCCCCACACTGATTGAGTAGTTTAACTGTAATGTTGAGCTCTCTCTCTTTCTTGTGTTTTTGTGCATACCCGTTAACAAGAGTTCTGTCCGTGGTGCTGAATGCACAGTGTACTTTTCCCTCCATGTAGTTCATTGCATGTTTAATAATGAAAAAACCTACCAAAAGGAGAACATGGATGTGGTTTATTTCTGTGCATGTTAAAAAAGTCAAATAATTTGCATATCTGGACATGATTTACAGTAGATATACAGTGAGGAAAAAAAGTATTTGATCCCATACTGATTTTGTACATTTGCCCACTGGCAAAGGCGTGATCAGTCTATAATTTTAATGGTAGGTTTATTTGAACAGTGAGAGACAGAATAACAACAAATAAATCCAGAAAAACGCATGTCAAAAATGGTATAAATTGATTTGTATTTTAATGAGGGAAACAAGTATTTGACCCCCTCTCAATCAGAAAGATTTCTGGCTCCCAGGTGTCTTTTATACAGGTAACAAGCTGAGATTAGGAGCACACTCTTAAAGGGAGTGCTCCTAATCTCACCTTGTTCCCTGTATAAAAGACACCTGTTCACAGAAGCAATCAATCAATCATATTCCAAACTCTCCACCATGGCCAAGACCAAAGAGCTCTCCAAGGATGTCAGGGACAAGATTGTAGACCTACACAAGACTGGAATGGGCTACAAGACCATCGCCAAGCCGCTTGGTGAGAAGGTGACAACAGTTGGTGCGATTATTCGCAAATGGAAGAAACAAAAAAACTGTCAATCTCCCTCGGCCTGGGGCTCCATGCAAGATCTCACCTCGTGGAGTTGCAATGATCATGAGAACGGTGAGGAATCAGCCCAGAACTACACAGGAGGATCTTGTCAATGATCTCAAGGCAGCTGGGACCAGCTACGCCGTGAAGGACTGAAATCCTGCAGCACCTGCAAGGTCCCCCTGCTCAAGAAAGCACATATACATGCCTGTCTGAAGTTTGCCAATGATCATCTGAATGATTCAGAGGACAACTGGGTGAAAGTGTTGTGGTCAGATGAGACTAAAATGGAGCTCTTTGGCATCAACTCAACTCGCCGTGTTTGGAGGAGGAATGCTGCCTATGACCCCAAGAACAGCATCCCCACCGTCAAACATGGAGGTGGAAACATTATGCTTTGGGGTGTTTTTCTCCTAAGGGGACAGGACAACTTCACCTCATCAAAGGGACGATGGACAGGGCCATGTACCATCAAATCTTGGGTGAGAACCTCCTTCCCTCTGCCTATGACCCCAAGAACACCATCCCCACCGTCAAACATGGAGGTGGAAACATTATGCTTTGGGGGTGTTTTTCTCCTAAGGGGACAGGACAACTTCACCGCATCAAAGGGACGATGGACAGGGCCATGTACCGTCAAATCTTGGGTGAGAGAACCTCCTTCCCTCAGCCAGGGCATTGAAAATGGGTCGTGGATGGGTATTCCAGCATGACAATGACCCAAAACACATGGTCAAGGCAACAAAGGAGTGGCTCAAGAAGAAGCACATTAAGGTCCTGGAGTGGCCTAGCCAGTCTCCAGACCTTAATCCCATAAAACATCTGTGGAGGGAGCTGAAGGTTTGAGTTGCCAAACGTCAGCCTCGAAACCTTAATGACTTGGAGAAGATCTGCAAAGAGGAGTGGGACAAAATCCCTCCTGAGACGTGTGCAAACCTGGTGGCCAACTACAAGAAACGTCTGACCTCTGTGATTGCCAACAAGGGTTTTGCCACCAAGTACTAAGTCATGTTTTGTAGAGGGGTCAAATACTTATTTCCCTCATTAAAATGCAAATAAATTTATAACATTTTTGACATGGATTTCTGGATTTTGTTGTTGTTATTCTGTCTCTCACTCTTCAAATAAACCTACCATTAAAATTATAGACTGATCATGCCTTTGTTAGTGGGCAAACGTGCAAAATCAGCAGGGGATCAAATACTTTTTTCCCTCACTGTATCTATCAACACAGTCATACACATGATGTATAATCTTGTAATATGATTCTGTCCCGCGATGGCAAAAATACATTCTAATGTGGCCGCCCAGGCCTGCACTACGCTCTTAAGTTCGTGGTGGTTGCTAAGCAGCACCCCTTACTACTATCCTCCTGGCAGTTCTAAACTTTGCGAGCCATGTCACTTCACCCATCTCTTCACATAGCCCACCACATGCACGATTTTCTTAACCACAACTGGACGGATCCGTAACGAATTACTGTGGGAATAAAAAAATCACTGAATTATGAAAATACTGGAATAAAGTATGCCAATGAAATTGAAAGCATCAAATTCTTGCTAAATGAAACTCCCAAAGGCATCCAATATTGTTATAATAGCCTACATTTGATTGAAGCAATAGCCTACCTGCGTGTGGTCAACTATTTCAGCACCATTTCGTGCTGCTTTGAGACAAGCCTGGGGTCTTGAATAATCAATCAATGTCCGATTTTTCTTTTCACTGAATCTCAGTTTGGATTTTGGTTAGGCTACAATTTGTCACGCCCTGATCTGGTTCACCTGTCCTTGTGCTTGTCTCCACCCCCTCCAGGTGTCACTCACTATCCCCGGTGTATTTATCCCTGTGTTTTCTGTCTCTCTGTGTCAGTTCATCTTGTTTGCCAAGTCAACTAGCGGTTGTCTCCTAGCTCCTTTTTTCCCCCGGTCTCTGTTTTTCCTAGTCCTCCTGGTTTTGAACCTTGCCTGTCCTGACACCGAACCCACCTGCCTGACCATTCTTCCTGTCCTGACCTCGAGACTGTCTAACACCCTGTACTGTTTGGACACTGACCTGGTTATTGAACACTCGCCTGTACCCGGCCTGCCTTTTGCCTACCCCTTGTGTTATAATAAATATCGGAGCTCAACCATCTGACTCATGTGTCTGCATATGGGTCTCGCCTTGTGCCCTAATACTATTAGGCTGTGGAAATGTTAGCCACGTTGAGGTGAGTGCTGCTAATGATGATCTTGTCTTGTTGGCTCATTTATTAGGACGGATCAGAACATGTTGCCAGCATGTTATGTAATTTAACAAGGAGATTATTTTGCTCTTCACTCGCAATAGTTTAGTAGCCGAGGTCTATTCACAACCAAAAAGCCTGCGACTCGTCTTAATCAATCAATGTGATTTTGTTTCACTGAATCTCTGTCTGTATATTCGGTTAATTCTCTGACTGGGAAAAATAAGAGGAGGTAGTATAGCTCATCTTTCACTTGGTCATCTAGCACTTATGAGTAATATTTAGCATGCAATAATGTAGCCTAAATCAAGTGTAGGTCATTATTTTTCCTCAATAGCAAAAGCGCACAGAGGATGTCAGATATGAACATGAGACTCACGTGCTTTTGAAAATATCTATTTATTTATATTATTTTCTATGTGTATCGCGATGAAGATACTCTCAATGTAAAACCCTACCGCCTGCTGCCTAACAAGGCAGAGTGAGTGTAGGAAAGAAATGAAACATGGGATGAAAAAAGTATAGACTTGGGCTCTGTTTCAAAATATCACTTTTTTTTTATATGATAACGTTTCCACATGTTGCCATGACACAAGTTGTATGGTAAAAATATTAGTAGTATTTTATTCTGTTATATTTCATTGTATTCTTAGCCTACTATAATGTGTGTTGACTGTGATCAGCGTAGCCTAAGTGTGTTAGGTCTGTTTAATGAACAAAACAACTAGAGTTCCTGTGCATGGCACAGCCACATAGCATATAGACTGCACAGATCAGTAACATAATTCAACTCAAAATATGCCATTATATTCTTTTGAAAATACATTTCATTAGTCTTATAATGTTTCTCATGACCTGAGTATTTTCTCAATGGATTTATTCAAATAGACACCCACCCACATCTGTATACCACTACTACCACTCCTCACCGGCATGTGCACTGGTGGTTTAAAAGGCATGTGCACTGGAGGTTTAAAAGGCATGTGCACTGGAGGTATAAAGGAATGTGCACTGGAGGTCTAAAAGGAATGTGTACTGGAGGTTTAAAAGGCATGTGTACTGGAGGTTTAAAAGGCATGTGCACTGGAGGTATAAAATGAATGTGCACTGGAGGTTTAAAAGGAATGTGCACTGGAGGTATAAAAGGAATGTGTACTGGAGGTTTAAAAGGAATGTGCACTGGAGGTATAAAAGGAATGTGCACTGGAGGTATAAAGGAATGTGCACTGGAGGTTTAAAAGGCATGTGCACTGGAGGTTTAAAAGGAATGTGCACTGGAGGTTTAAAAGGAATGTGCACTGGAGGTATAAAAGACATGTGCACTGGAGGTTTAAAAGGAATGTGCACTGGAGGTATAAAAGGAATGTGTACTGGAGGTTTAAAAGGAATGTGCACTGGAGGTATAAAGGGAATGTGTACTGGAGGTTTAAAAGGAATGTGCACTGGAGGTATAAAAGGAATGTGTACTGGAGGTTTAAAAGGAATGTGCACTGGAGGTGCACAGGTACCTGATTTGTTATACGGCTGATCTCTGTTCATCTTCTCAAAGCATTTGTATTGACCGTCGATGATCTTCTTCCTCTCCTCCTCCTCCTGACTGACCCTGGGGCTGACTGGAGTCTCCACAGTGGGCTCTAGCAGACCATGAGGAGTCACCTTCTGGCTGTCTGGAGTCTCCACAGTGGGCTCCACAGACCCTGGCTCTAGCAGACCATGGGGAGTCACCTTCTGGGGAAGAACCACGTGTAACGGGACAGAAATCATAAAGAAACAAACACAATACAGCGTGAGGATTTCTACTTGACAACAGGGAACAGTGATTACCAAGACACAGATAGATGGAATACAGCGTGAGGATTTCTACTTGTCAACAGGGAACAGTGATTACCAAGACACAGATAGTTGGAATACAGCGTGAGGATTTCTACTTGTCAACAGGGAACAGTGATTACCAAGACACAGATAGATGGAATACAGCGTGAGGATTTCTACTTGTCAACAGGGAACAGTGATTACCAAGACACAGATAGATGGAATACAGCGTGAGGATTTCTACTTGTCAACAGGGAACAGTGATTACCAAGACACAGAAAGATAGAATACAGCGTGATGATTTCTACTTGACAACAGGGAACAGTGATTACCAAGACACAGATAGATGGAATACAGCGTGATGATTTCTACTTGTCAACAGGGAACAGTGATTACCAAGACACAGATAGATGGAATACAGCGTGAGGATTTCTACTTGTCAACAGGGAACAGTGATTACCAAGACACAGATAGATGGAATACAGCGTGAGGATTTCTACTTGTCAACAGGGAACAGTGATTACCAAGACACAGAAAGATAGAATACAGCGTGATGATTTCTACTTGACAACAGGGAACAGTGATTACCAAGACACAGATAGATGGAATACAGCGTGATGATTTCTACTTGTCAACAGGGAACAGTGATTACCAAGACACAGTAAGATAGAATACAGCGTGATGATTTCTACTTGTCAACAGGGAACAGTGATTACCAAGACACAGATAGATGGAATACAGCGTGATGATTTCTACTTGTCAACAGGGAACAGTGATTACCAAGACACAGATAGATGGAATACAGCGTGATGATTTCTACTTGTCAACAGGGAACAGTGATTACCAAGACACAGATAGATGGAATACAGCGTGATGATTTCTACTTGTCAACAGGGAACAGTGATTACCAAGACACAGATAGATGGAATACAGCGTGATGATTTCTACTTGTCAACAGGGAACAGTGATTACCAAGACACAGATAGATGGAATACAGCGTGATGATTTCTACTTGTCAACAGGGAACAGTGATTACCAAGACACAGATAGATGGAATACAGCGTGATGATTTCTACTTGACAACAGGGAACAGTGATTACCAAGACACAGATAGATGGAATACAGCGTGATGATTTCTACTTGTCAACAGGGAACAGTGATTACCAAGACACAGATAGATGGAATACAGCGTGATGATTTCTACTTGTCAACAGGGAACAGTAACAGTTATTATATAAAGACAGATCAATAACTAATAGAAGTAAAAAACGGTTGAAAAACATGTAGAAAACAATTCAGACAACATACAGAATGGGTAGGCGGGCCCAGAGTTGTTCCTGATCAAGAGCCCAGAGTAGGAAAACCTCCTGGCTCTAGTTATGGTTTTAAACATATCAATGGAATAATAACCAGGAAACACAACAGACCGACAACAGAAACAAAATAAGGATTCAGAATAGTCTGACTAGAGCTGTTGGGGTCCTGTCTGCACAGCCAGGGTGCGCTCCTAATGGCACCCTATTCACTAAAAAATGCAATACTTTAGACCAGGGCCCATAGGGTTCTGGTCCAAAGTAGTGGACTTTATAGGGAATATGGTGCCATTTTGGATGCATTGCCTGTCCCAGACAGACCTGTACTGTTTTGTCCATTAATCAACTGAGAACGAATCAATCTCCAATTACCTTTAACTTTTCCTTGGAGAACGTCAAACATTTGGACCAGGTCTTATTAATGGAGGGACTTTGAACCCAATTACCAGATTCATCACAATATTTTGACACTTTTCCTGCAAAAAAAATAAACAATTCATGGTAATTGTTAGCGATATAATTTCAGCGATGAGTAATGGTGATTTGGCAGGTGCTGAATCCATCATCAATCCATCCCTGAATCCATCATTGTCATATGAAGCCGCTGCTATAGCTACACTGACTGGACTGTAATATCAACTGTAGAGGCAATAGTTACCCACTGGGCACAGATGTCAGTTCAACAACTAGTTTTGAATTTGGTTGAGTTGTCAACTAACGTGAATTCAACGTGAAAATAACACAACATTTCACTATGTCATTAGGTTAGAAGCTGGATGAAAAAAATATGAAATGCCTTTACATTGATGATTTTTTAAAATCATATCAGTAATTTTTTTTAACATGACGTGGAAACAACTTTGATTCAACCAGTTTGTGCTCAGTCGGTAGTTTTTTCTCTCTCATTTTGTTGTCATATAAATGTTGTTATTTGTACAGCAGATTGCTCCTTTAAGTGTTATTCTGTTTGTCCTCATTACTCAATTGAGCATCACTGCATTCCATAACACTGAGAGCCAGCTCCTTGTCATTCAACTAATTCACCACCAAGGCTAGAAAACCACTTAAGATATATACGTTATGGGCATCATATAACACTTTAATATACCAGACTTGGGGAAACTCTTCCCTGTTCTAATCACTAAAGCGTGAGTTGTATCTCCTGTTGGATAATGACTGAGATCACGATGTTCCCTGTCTGTAAGCACGCTAACCCAGCAGCCTGTCCTCGCCCAGCAGCTAATCAACGGTTCAGTGCATAAAACCCAGCTGAGCTATACAAGACAGCTTGCTTCAACCGAACAAAAGAAGAGTGAAATAATTAGATAAATTGTTGCATCCCTAGTGATGAACAATCTATATACTCTACACTCGTTAGTCCAACTCTCATTGCAGTCATTGTGTCATTGGTCAGATTGGTCAGTAAAGTACCTGTATTCAAAAAGCATCTCAGAGTAGGAGTGCTGATCTAGGATCAGTTTTGCCATTTTAGATCACATTCCATAAGAGTACATGGACAGGGAGGACCTGATCCTAGATTGATGTTTGATACAGATCTAGGACCAGTTCCCCTCTGTCCATATAATCTTATTCAAGCAAAACTGATCCTAGATCAGAATAGAGACTATTGGTCAAAATTATCTCTATAATCTACCTGTGGCCTGGCCAATTCCCTCTGCAGAAATGTGATTATTTATCAGTGTGCGGTCTTACCAGTGGTGTCCAGGCCAGGGTAGTCTGGGCAGTTCTGTGTGGCGTAGGTCCCCACCGGAGTCTCGTCCCAACATAACAAGCCATCCCACATACGACTACAGAACACACCTGCGTCATGGAGGATTACTTTTTAATATTTTTAGCTAACTGTTCATTAATAACACTTCAAACTACCTCCATATTGCTGAAACATGTGTTAACGATTCATGTCTAACCCTATTATTTACAGTACCAGTCAAAAGTTTGGACACACCTACTCATTCAAGAGTTTTTCTTTATTTTTTACTATTTTCTACATTGTAGAATAACAGTAAAGACATCAAAACTACGAAATAACACCTATGGAATCATGTTAAAGAAGTGTTAAACAAATCAAAATACATTTTATATTTCATATTCTTCAAAGTAGCCACCCTTTGCCTGAATGACAGCTTTACACACTCTTGGCATTCTATCAACCAGCTTCACCTGGAATGCTTTTCCAACAGTCTTGAAGGAGTTCCCACATATGCTGAGAACTTGTTGACTGCTTTTCCTTCATTCTGCAGTCCAACTCATCCCAAACCATCTCAATTGGGATGAAATCGGGTGGTTGTGGAGGCCAGGTCATCTGATGCAGCATTCCATCACTCTCCTTCTTGGTCAAATAGCCCTTACACAGCCTGGAGGTATGTTTAGGGTCATTGTCCTGTTGAAAAATGACAGTCCCACTAAGCGCAAACCAGATGGGATGGCGTATCGCTGCAGAATGCTGTGGTAGCCATGCTGGTTAAGTGTGCCTTGAATTCTAAATAAATCACTGACAGTGTCACCAGCAAAGCACCCCCACACCATCACACCTCCTCCTCCATGATTCACGGTGGGAAACGCACATGCAGAGATCATCTGTTCACCGACTCTGTGTCTCACAAAGACACGGCGGTTGGAACCAAAAATGTTCAATTTGGACTCATCAGACCAAAGGACAGATTTCCACCAGTCTAATGTCCATTGCTTGTGTTTCTTGGCCCAAGCAAGTCTCTTCTTATTAGTGTCCTTTAGTAGTGGTTTCTTTGCAGCAATTTGAACACGAAGGCCTGATTCACACAGTCTCCTCTGAACAGTTGATGTTGAGATGTGTCTGTTACTTGAACTCTGTGAAGCATTTATTTGGCCTGCAATTTCTGAGGCTGTTAATTAACTCTAATGAACTTATCCTCTGCAGCAGAGGTAGCTCTGGGTCTTCTTTTGCTGTGGCAGTCCTCATGAGAGCAAGTTTCATCATAGCGCTTGATAGTTTTTTTGACTGCACTTGAAGAAACTTTCAAAGTTCTTGACATTCTCCATATTGACTGACCTTCATGTCTTAAAGTAATGATGAACAGGACATTTCAAGAACTTTGAAAGTTTCCTAAAGTGCAGTCGCAAAAACCATCAAGCGCTATGATGAAACTTGCTCTCATGAGGACCCCACCGTCGTTTCTCTTTGCTTATTACAGCTGTTCTTGCCATAATATGGACTTGGTCTTTTACCAAATAGGGCTATTTTCTGTATACCATCCCTACCTTGTCACAACACAACTGATTGGCTCAAATGCATTAATTATGAAGGAAAGAATTCCACAAATCAACTTTTAACAAGGCACACCTGTTAATTGAAATACATTCCAGGTGACTACATCATGAAGCTGGTTGAGATAATACCAAGAGTGTGCAAGCTGTCATCAATGCAAAGGGTGGCTACTTTGAAGAATCTAAAATATATTTTGATTTAACACTTTTTTGGTTACTACATGATTCCATATGTGTTATTTCATAGTTTTGATGTCTTCATTATTATTCTACAATGTGAACATTTTTAGAAATAAAGAAAAACCCTTGAATGAGTCGCCGTGTCCAAACTTTTGACTGGTACTGTCCATTTGAGACATTTAGCAGATGCTCGGTGCCTTTAGCACTTTCCATAAAAGCAGAGATGCTCCAACCATTTAGCTATGGTAGTTTTATAGGCCTTTATCACTGCATTTAAGTCATTTATAGGCCTATATCACAGCATTTAAGTATTTTATAGGCATATATCACAGCATTTAAGTATTTTATAAGCATATATCACAGCATTTAATTATTTTATAGGCATTTATCACTCCATTTAAATATTTTATAAGCATATATCACAGCATTTAATTATTTTATAGGCATTTATCACGGCATTTAAGTATTTTATAGCCATATATCACTGCATTTAAGAATGTCATAGGCTTATATCACTGCATTTAAGTATTTCATAGGCATTTATCACTGAATTTAAGTATTTTACAGTCATATATCACTGCATTAAAGTATTTTATAGGCATATAACACAGCAAACAAGTTTTCAAGATATGTAACTTTCAAAATACAGAAATGATCTACATATGGCACATTTTACATCATATGATGCTGTGTTTTATATTATATAATGCAAAATGTATCATACAAGATTATTTCTGTATTTTGAAAGTTATATACTATCTTGAAAACTTGATTGGTGACAAGCAAAACATTTTGGGACTATATCAACAATGGACTAATGAAACAAATACCAAAAGATAGTACCAGCATTTCTATTACCTATAGCATCAAGGGAGCACTGATTACACATCCATCCACTAAGATTTACTTAAGCAAATAAGGTCATAGCATCAACACTAGTGCTTTCTCAAAGAGCTCCATTAATCAGATTAACTCCCAGTAAGTAGTGTGATTAGATTAAAGGGGCAATCTGGGATTGGTACATCCATTTTTGTACTTTTAAATGAGTGATTTGTGCTTCACCTGTGATGTTGTGCTGCTGGTCTCGGCTGAACAGTTCAAGACATTTGTATTGACCCTCGGTCATGGTCTGCCTCTCGTCCTCTATTATGGCCAGGACAGGCCTGAGAGATGTGTCTGGGCCAGCAGGCTCAGAGCTGGACTCCCCGGCAACAGTTCCGCTCTGCAAAGACACAGCAACAACTTCATCTTACCACAATAGAGCTATTTAACATCTAAGTGACTGGATAGTGATGTATGTGTATGTTGCACCTAGTCTGTGCTGCCCTGAAACAAATTGCCCTGCGCTGAATCAATTTGTATTGTGTTGTGACAATATTGGCATGCTTGTTCTTCAGCAGTCAATGTGTAATGATCTAGAATGAGTCCTAGAATGAGTTGTTCTCTTTCTATGGTATACTATTGGAATTGTGAGAGCGATTTATTGACAGTATAGTCCCACATGAACTTGGTTAGAGGCAGGTAGCCTATTGGATAGAGGCAGGTAGCCTAGTGGTTAGCGCGTTGGACTAGTAACTGAAAGGTTGCAAGATTAAATCCCTGTGCTGACAAGGTAAAACTCTGTTGTTCTGCCCCTGAACAAGGTAGTTAACCCACTGTTCCTAGACTGTCATTGAAAATAAGAATTTGTTCTTAACTGACTTGCCTAGTTAAATAAAGGAAAAATTTGTATTTTTTTAAATTCATGCTTATAGCAATAGAATAATAGAATATCATTCTGAGTGTCCCAATGCTGTACTTGAAACGTGCGTTGACATGGTTATAGATGACTAGCATACAAGAACCTACAAATTCTCTATCGATAGTTTTGTCAAACCGTGGTTGACTCATTCATGTATTCCTCCACACAGTAAAATGCATTTGCTTTGATGATGTGCTTTGGCAAAGTGGGTGGGGTTATATCCTTCCTGTTTGGCCCTGTCCGGGGGTGTCCTCGGAGTGGGCCACAGTGTCTCCTGACCCCTCCTGTCTCAGCCTCCAGTATTTATGCTGCAGTAGTTTATGTGTCGGGGGGCTAGGGTCAGTTTGTTATATCTGGAGTACTTCTCCTGTCCTATTCGGTGTCCTGTGTGAATCTAAGTGTGCGTTCTCTAATTCTCTCCTTCTCTCTTTCTCTTTCTCGGAGGACCTGAGCCCTAGGACCATGCCCCAGGACTACCTGACATGATGACTCCTTGCTGTCCCCAGTCCACCTGGCTGTGCTGCTGCTCCAGTTTCAACTGTTCTGCCTTATTATTATTCGACCATGCTGATCATTTATGAACATTTGAACATCTTGGCCATGTTCTGTTATAATCTCCACCCGGCACAGCCAGAAGAGGACTGGCCATCCCACATATGCTCTCTCTAATTCTCTCTTTCTTTCTCTCTCTCGGAGGACCTGAGCCCTAGGACCATGCCCCAGGAATACCTGACATGATGACTCCTTGCTGTCCCCAGTCCACCTGACTGTGCTGCTGCTCCAGTTTCAACTATTCTGCCTTATTATTATTCGACCATGCTGGTCATTTATGAACATTTGAACATCTTGACCATGTTTTGTTATAATCTCCACCCGGCACAGCCAGAAGAGGACTGGCCACCCCACATAGCCTGGTTCCTCTCTAGGTTTCTTCCTAGGTTTTGGCCTTTCTAGGGAGTTTTTCCTAGCCACCGTGCTTCTTCACCTGCATTGCTTGCTGTTTGGGGTTTTAGGCTGGGTTTCTGTACAGCACTTTGAGATATCAGCTGATGTACGAAGGGCTATATAAAATAAATTTGATTGATTGATTTGAGAACTCACAAAATAATTAAGAAAAAGGGATAGATTTTTTATATGTAGAGGACAAGAGCGTCTCTCTGATCCTGTCTGTTCTCCTATTGTGTGGTTTGGAAAAAAAATCTTTAAAAAACCATGGGAGCTCGTCTCGTCTCCAACGCTGATGTAGATAACACTTCGCTGCACAAAGACGAGAAGGAAATCAAGATTCAAATAGCATCTGTGTCCAATGCGTCGTCGTGAGTGTGACTTATCTCTCCTAATATTTCTACAGAGAATTAAGCCACTCAAGCGTTGGGGCTTGTCATTTCTCTCTCTCGCTCTCTCTCTCTTATTCTCTTGTTCTCTTTCCGCTTCCACACTTTAATTAATTATACATAAATATTAACACAATAGCTTGGAGAGATTTGCTCGCAAACACCTCCCACACGCCCTAACCTCCACCCTCCTTTCTCTCTTTTTTAATTACTTTCATCTCTTCCCGTTGAACTTTTGGAGAGTCCTTTTCCTTCTCCAGGGAATAGTACATCAGTTACCTGACAATTCAAAGCATACTGAGCTACGGACACAAACATAAAAGGAAGGGGAGATTCTTTTTTTCGTCTGAGAGAGTTTTCGGAATATTGACGATGTCCCATGTAGCAGTTTAGCAGCCGTACATATGATGTCACTCCAAACGTTGAAGTAAATGACGTCATACATACGACCACCAGGCCACCACCAATGTCAGCTTTAAAGGTCCAGACAGTGAGTAAACCTCACCTGTACACAAATGTCCTTCCTCTATCCTTTCCTCCACGCATCTTGCTGAAATAATAGTTACTTCAGAAGCTTAGAGTAAAGCTTCACTGGACACAAAGACAAGTGCATGAACATCAGCCAGATTAAAGAGATCAGCATGAATTCGATTTACCTTTTACACTCAGCCAGGCAGACAAATGTAATTTAATTACATGGTATAAACACTTATAAGCAGCCAACTTATCATCAGGTGAACATTTCATTTCACATCGACACTGATGAATAGAAGACCAAATGGACAAAGGTATTATTATCAGTACAAAGGTATTATTATCAGTACAAAGGTATTATCATCAGTACAAAGGTATTATTATCAGTACAAAGGTATTATTATCAGTACAAAGGTATTATTATCAGTACAAAGGTATTATTATCAGTACAAAGGTATTATCATCAGTACAAAGGTATTCTTATCAGTACAAATGTATTATTATCAGTACAAAGGTATTATCATCAGTACAAAGGTATTATTATCAGTACAAAGGTATTATCATCAGTACAAAGGTATTATCATCAGTACAAAGGTATTATTATCAGTACAAAGGTATTATTATCAGTACAAAGGTATTATCATCAGTACAAAGGTATTATCATCAGTACAAAGGTATTATCATCAGGACAAAGGTATTATTATGAGCCAAAAACCTGTTGATGTAGCGAGAAAGCAGTTCAACAATACAAGTAAGTGTCCCGACAAACATGTTAAATAAAATGTCTAGAATCCATTTTGGTGACAAAGAAAACTCATTTCTACATGCTTTACCTGGGCAAGCTCTACATGCTTTATCTACTTTACCTCTACATGTTTTACCTGGGCAAGCTCTACATGCTTTACCTACTTTACCTCTACATGCTTTACCTACTTTAACTCTACATGCTTTACCAACTTTACCTCTACATGCTTTATCTACTTTACCTCTACATGCTTTAGCTACTTTACCTCTACATGCTTTACCTACTTTACCTCTACATGCTTTAGCTACTTTACCTCTACATGCTTTACCTACTTTACCTCTACATGCTTACATGCTTTACCTACTTTACCTCTACATGCTTTACCTACTTTACCTCTACATGCTTTACCTACTTTACCTCTACATGCTTTACCTACTTTACCTCTACATGCTTTAGCTACTTTACCTCTACATGCTTTACCTACTTTACCTCTACATGTTTTACCTACTTTACCTCTACATGCTTTACCTACTTTACATGCTTTACCTAATTTTACCTCTACATGCTTTACCTACTTTACCTCTACATGCTTTACCTACTTTACATATACATGCTTACATGCTTTACCTACTTTACCTCTACATGCTTTACCTACTTTACCTCAACATGCTTTACCTACTTTACCACTACATGCTTTACCTACTTTACCTCTACATGCTTTATCTACTTTACCTCTACATGCTTTACCTACTTTACCTCTACATGCTTTACCTACTTTACCTCTACATGCTTTACCTACTTTACCTCTACATGCTTTATCTACTTTACCTCTACATGCTTTACCTACTTTACCTCTACATGCTTTACCTACTTTACCTCTACATGCTTTACCTACTTTACCACTACATGCTTTAGCTACTTTACCTCTACATGCTTTACCTACTTTACCTCTACATGCTTTAGCTACTTTACCTCTACATGCTTTACCTACTTTACCTCTACATATTTTACATACTTTACCTCTACATGCTTTAGCTACTTTACCTCTACATGCTTTACCTACTTTACCTCTACATGTTTACCTACTTTACCTCCACATGCTTTACCTACTTTACATATACATGCTTTACCTACTTTACCTCTACATGTTTACCTACTTTACCTCTACATGTTTTACCTAGTTTACCTCTACATGCTTTACCTACTTTACCTCTACATGCTTTACCTACTTTACCTCTACATGCTTTACCTACTTTAACTCGACATGCTTTACCTACTTTACCTCTACATGCTTTAGCTACTTTACCTCTACATGCCTAACCTACTTTACCTCTACATGCTTTAGCTACTTTAGCTCTACATGCTTTACCTACTTTACCTCTACATGCTTTACCTACTTTACATATACATGCTTACATGCTTTACCTACTTTACCTCTACATGCTTTACCTACTTTACCTCTACATGCTTTACCTACTTTACCTCTACATGCTTTACCTACTTTACATATACATGCTTACATGCTTTACCTACTTTACCTCTACATGCTTTATCTACTTTACCTCTACATGCTTTAGCTACTATACCTCTACATGCTTTACCTACTTTACCTCTACATGCTTTAGCTACTTTACCTCTACATGCTTTAGCTACTTTACCTCTACATGCTTTACCTCCTTTACCTCTACATGCTTTACCTCCTTTACCTCTACATGCTTTAGCTACTTTACCTCTACATGCTTTACCTAATTTTACCTCTACATGCTTTACCTACTTTACCTCTACATGCTTTACCTACTTTACATATACATGCTTACATGCTTTACCTACTTTACCTCTACATGCTCTACCTACTTTACCTCTACATGCTTTACCTACTTTACATATACATGCTTACATGCTTTACCTACTTTACCTCTACATGCTTTACCTACTTTACCTCTACATGCTTTAGCTACTTTACCTCTACATGCTTTACCTACTTTACCTCTACATGCTTTATCTACTTTACCTCTACATGCTTTATCTACTTTACCTCTACATGCTTTACCTGGGCAAGCTCTACATGCTTTACCTACTTTACCTCTACATGCTTTACCTACTTTACCTCTACATGCTTTAGCTACTATACCTCTACATGCTTTACCTAATTTTACCTCTACATGCTTTACCTACTTTACCTCTACATGCTTTACCTACTTTACATATACATGCTTACATGCTTTACCTGCTTTACCTCTACATGCTTTACCTACTTTACCTCTACATGCTTTACCTACTTTACCTCTACATGCTTTACCTACTTTACATATACATGCTTACATGCTTTACCTACTTTACCTCTACATGCTTTACCTACTTTACCTCTACATGCTTTAGCTACTTTACCTCTACATGCTTTACCTACTTTACCTCTACATGCTTTATCTACTTTACCTCTACATGCTTTATCTACTTTACCTCTACATGCTTTATCTACTTTACCTCTACATGCTTTACCTGGGCAAGCTCTACATGCTTTACCTACTTTACCTCTACATGCTTTACCTACTTTACCTCTACATGCTTTACCTACTTTACCTCTACATGCTTTACCTACTTTACCTCTACATGCTTTACCTACTTTACCTCTACATGCTTTAGCTACTTTACCTCTACATGCTTTACATACTTTACCTCTACATGCTTTACCTACTTTACCTCTACATGCTTTGCCTACTTTACCTCTACATGTTTTATCTACTTTACCTCTACATGCTTTACCTACTTTACCTCTACATGTTTAACTACTTTACCTCTACATGCTTTATCTACTTTGCCTCTACATGCTTTACCTACTTTACCTCTACATGCTTTACCTACTTTACATATAACTATAATATAACTCTACATGCTTTAGCTACTTTACCTCTACATGCTTTACCTACTTTACCTCTACATGCTTTAGCTACTTTACCTCTACATGCTTTACCTACTTTACCTCTACATGCTTTACCTACTTTACATATACATGCTTACATGCTTTACCTACTTTACCTCTACATGCTTAACGTACTTTACCTCTACATGCTTTAGCTACTTTAACTCTACATGCTTTAACTACTTTACCTCTACATGCTTTACCTACTTTACATATACATGCTTACATGCTTTACCTACTTTACCTCTACATGCTTTACCTACTTTACCTCTACATGTTTTACCTACTTTACCTCTACATGCTTTACCTACTTTACCTCTACATGCTTTAGCTACGTTACCTCTACATGCTTTAGCTACTTTACCTCTACATGCTTTACCTGGGCTGTTTACAAACAAAACCAAAGCGTGCGCAACTTTGGGGCAAGACAGATGAGGTTGGCTTACAATAAAAGGTTATTGACAACATCTAAACCATATTTCCTCTCCAAATCTTAATTGAAAACATCAATAAAGTTACCCAATATGCACTGTTGTTTCTTAAATACATTGTTACAGTTGTTGGTTAGCCAGCTGGTCCAAAATTGGAAGGTATTGTGTTTTTTCTTTGATTTACATTGGCCATTTTGTCGGTTTTACTATCTAATCTCTTCCATATTGCCAAATCTCCTCATCTGCTTGCATGCTCGTCCCCTATTAAGGTGTTTTGGTACTTCCATTATGCACTATGCTTTTCTGCACGCTTACTGTTCCACAGGTCAATATAGTCTACCTGTCTAAAGGTCTATCCTGCCCTCTATCCACCATTCATAGTGACAATAGTGGTAGGTGGATCGTTTGTCCAGATCTGCAATCGGCTAACTAGCAATCATACCACAGATTAAATCATTCACATCTGCACAGATTTTCAATATAAATCCACAAGATAGAAGAGTAGCTGATAGGCAGGGGAGAGGCCAGTGTGTCATTGCGCTTGGATTTATTTATCTGTATGTACGATTTTTACTGCTCTAAGGATATAATTATTGTTGATAACCTTATTTACTATTATGTAGTGATTTCTTGTTCACTCTTTATGAGGTGCGCACTGCACAGAACACCATAAGCATTATCACTGAATTATCACAGTGACTTATTGTAATATTTGTTTATGTGTCAATTAATCCCGTGAGGGATCGGTTGCCAATCAATCAATCAATCAATCAATCAAATGTATTTATAAAGCTCTTTTTACATCAGCCGATGTCACAAAGTGCTATACAGAAACCCAGTCTAAAACCCCAAACAGCAAGCAATGCAGATGTAGAAGCACGGCGATTTGACACTAAATAAAATAGGCTACCTGTAGGCTACCTGTAGGATACCTGTAGGATACCTGTAGGATACCTGTAGGATACCTGTAGGCTACCTGCGCACATTCATCCACTCCACTCTAATATAATTCCAGCATCCAAACTGCGCCACAACCTTTTGATTAATGGAAAGAGACAAAATGCCCCAAAAATCTGTTACAAAACATCAAAGAGTTTAATGACATTCAGAGATTGCCAAACCAAGCCTTTGATACTGAGTAGGAAGGGATGTATTTTCAGCTTGTCGAGAATGAACATTCTCTACTTGATTGTGGTGTTGCAAAAACAAACATGACGATAAGCGCTCAATGTCGGTAATCGTTATGCAGTTATTCATTGCTTATTGGATGTGTGTGGTGCATTTGCACAGAAACCAGTTAGTGGAAAATTTGTTGCATATATATTTTTTATAATTATAAATATAACATCAAGATTTAAAAAATCTGATTTCCCCCTAGTTGATTATTGTTTGTAGCTGGCTTTGATCGTAGTGTAATGAGACAGGCAGGGAAACTGAGCCCCCTCCCTTAGTATAGTCGTGCATATGTAAAAACACCTCAAAACAAGACATGGTATTACAAACTGTAATTACACAAATGTTCTAACAAATTACCATTATACATAATACCCTTTGCATCTCATGAATAATAAATGAGGCTGATATCTGCTGCCTTGAGTTTCATGATCATAAAGTAACAAAAGGCAAAGACAGTGGCAGGTTTTTATAACTGGTTTACCATGCCAGCTGACCATTGGGTTTAGGTAAAGTATGATGAGGGTTGGCAAACAAGTGGGGATGCATCCAGCAAGCATGCTCGCTCACTCACTCACTCACTCACTCACTCACTCACTCACTCACTCACACACAGACACACACACACACACACACACACACACACACACACACACACACACACACACACACACACACACACACACACACACACACACAGAGAGAGACACAGAGACACAGAGACACAGATACACACCAGCCAACCAACCTCTGCCA
This sequence comes from Oncorhynchus mykiss, assembly GCF_057628025.1. Classification (NCBI taxonomy): domain Eukaryota; kingdom Metazoa; phylum Chordata; class Actinopteri; order Salmoniformes; family Salmonidae; genus Oncorhynchus; species Oncorhynchus mykiss. The sequence goes on along the minus strand of NC_143051.1, from coordinate 16,642,782 downwards.
TTCATATAAAGTATCTGCAGAGCGTCATGGCTGAAAGATCTTCTGGCTTTTAGGTCATCCATGCCTCTAGTTGCCAAACTGAACCAATTAGTGATTAACGGATTAGTGAACTACATCAAATTCATCTCTCTGATTTTCTCTATGCGTTGAAAACCAGCACAGCAAAAAGTATTGCAGTTCATCTACTACTTTGAGACAATGCATGGTATTTTATCAAGTTAAAACACATTTACAGAACAAATCCTGTACAATTTGGTAAAAAATTACAGTAATATATAAATTGCATTACAGTAATAAACACAGCAAAAAGTAATCTAACAACAAGTATTTACAGTACCAGTCAAGTTTGGACACACCTACTCATTCCAGAGTTTTAATTTATTTTTACTATTTTCTACATTGTAGAATAATAGTGAATACGTCAAACCTATGAAATAACACCTATGGAATCATGTAGTAACCAAAAAAGTGTAAAACAAATCAAAATATATTTTAATTTTTAGATTCTTCAAAGTAGCCACCCTTTGCATTGATGACAACTTTGCACACTCTTGGTGTGCAACTTTGCACTCTTGATGACAACTTTGCACACTTAGCTTCATGAGGTAGTCACCTGGAATGCATATCAATTAACAGGTGTGCCTTGTTGATTTGTGGAATTTCTTCCCTTATTATTGCGTTTGAGCCAATCAGTTGTGTTGTGACAAGGTAGGGGTGGTATACAGAAGACAGCCCTATTTGGTAAAAGACCAAGTCCATATTATGGCAAGAACAGCTCAAATAACCAAAGAGAAATGACAGTTCATCATTACTATCTTGTCACAACACAACTGATTGGCTCAAACGCAATAATAAGGGTTCCAACCGCCGTGTCTTTGTGAGACACAGAGTAGGGGAACAGATGATCTTCGCGATGATCGCGATGATCTTCAAGGCACACTTAACCAGCATGGCTATCACAGCCTTCTGCAGCGATACGCCATCCCATCTGGTTTGCGCTTAGTGGGACTGTCATTTGTTTTTCAACAGGACAATGACCCAAAACATACCTCCAGGCTGTGTAAGGGCTATTTGACCAAGAAGGAGAGTGATGAAGTGCTGCATCAAATGACCTGGCCTCCACAATCACCCAACCTCAACCCAATTGAGATGGTTTGTATGAGTTGGACCGCAGAGTGAAGGAAAAGCGGCCAACAAGTTCTCAGCATATGTGGGAACTCCTTTAAGACTGTTGGAAAAGCATTCCAGGTGAAGCTGGTTGAGAGAATGCCAAGAATGTCTTCACTATTATTCTACAATGTAGAAAATAGTAAAAATAAAGAAAAACCCTTGAATGAGTAGATGTGTCCTTACTTTTGTTAATGAGAAGCTGAAGATGTACTCACCACCATGAAAGATATCAAAAGCCAGTAGGAGCTTTTTAACCCCATACTGTCTGGTCCCAGCCAAGTCTGTGGAGACAGAGAAGAGAAGGGAAGAAAAACATTCTAGCGGAAAATTGGATTAACAAACAGAACCAGGTTGTTGTCCTGAATCACGATTAGGCAGCCTTGAGGGTTGAGAACAGCACAACGTTCTTTACTCTTGAATACTAATATACTGCAACAGTGGTTCCCATATTGACTGTTCTGGGGATATTCAAGTTTTTCTGTCCCGGGTTGTGGTGTGAGTGTGTGTGTGTGTGTGTGTGTGTGTGTGTGTGTGTGTGTGTGTGTGTGTGTGTGTGTGTGTGTGTGTGTGTGTGTGTGTGTGTGTGTGTGTGTGTGTGTGTGTGTCTGCGCGCATGTGTGTTTGAATTCATGTATGTGACTGACAAAAAAAAGTTAATGATCGTTCAAAAAGAGATGGAGAGAGAGAGGAGGAAAACTGGAGAGTGAGAGAGGAGGAAAACTGGAAAGAGAGAGAGAGAGGAGGAAAACTGGAGAGAGAGAGAGAGGAGGAAAACTGGAGAGAGAGAGAGGAGGAAAACTGGAGCGAGAGAGAGAGGAGGAAAACTGGAGAGAGAGAGAGAGAGGAGGAAAACTGGAGAGAGAGGAGGAAAACTGGAGAGAGAGAGAGAGAGAGGAGGAAAACTGGAGCGAGAGAGAGAGAGGAGGAAAACTGGAGAGAGAGAGATGAGGAAAACTGGAGAGAGAGAGAGAGAGGAGGAAAACTGGAGAGAGAGAGAGGAGGAAAACTGGAGAGAGAGAGAGGAGGAAAACTGGAGCGAGAGAGAGAGAGGAGGAAAACTGGAGAGAGAGAGAGGAGGAAAACTGGAGCGAGAGAGAGAGAGGAGGAAAACTGGAGAGAGAGAGAGGAGGAAAACTGGAGAGAGAGAGAGGAGGAAAACTGGAGAGAGAGAGAGAGGAGGAAAACTACAGTGTGAGAGAGAGGAGGAAAACTGGAGAGAGAGAGAGAGGAGGAAAACTGGAGAGAGAGAGAGAGAGGAAAACTGGAGAGAGAGAGAGAGAGAGAGGATAAAAACTGGAGAGAGAGAGAGAGAGGAGGAAAACTGGAGAGAGAGAGAGAGGAGAAAAACTGGAGAGAGAGAGAGAGAGGAGGAAAACTGGAGAGAGAGAGAGAGAGGAGGAAAACTGGAGCGAGAGAGAGAGAGGAGGAAAACTGGAGAGAGAGAGAGGAGGAAAACTGGAGAGAGAGAGAGAGAGGAGGAAAACTGGAGCATGAGAGAGAGAGGAGGAAAACTGGAGAGAGAGAGAGGAGGAAAACTGGAGCGAGAGAGAGAGAGGAGGAAAACTGGAGAGAGAGAGAGGAGGAAAACTGGAGCGAGAGAGAGAGAGGAGGAAAACTGGAGAGAGAGAGAGGAGGAAAACTGGAGAGAGAGAGAGATAGGAGGAAAACTGGAGAGAGAGGAGGAAAACTACAGTGTAAGAGAGAGGAGGAAAACTACAGTGTGAGAGAGAGGAGGAAAGGATGAAAACTACAGTGTGAGAGAGAGGAGGAAAACTACAGTGTGAGAGAGAGGAGGAAAACTACAGTGTGAGAGAGAGGAGGAAAGGATGAAAACTACAGTGTGAGAGAGAGGAGGAAAACTACAGTGTGAGAGAGAGGAGGAAAGGATGAAAACTACAGTGTGAGAGAGAGGAGGAAAGGATGAAAACTACAGTGTGAGAGAGAGGAGGAAAACTAGAGTGTGAGAGAAAGGAGGAAAGGATGAAAACTACAGTGTGAGAGAGAGGAGGAAAACTACAGTGTGAGATAGAGGAGGAAAACTACAGTGTGAGAGAGAGGAGGAAAGGATGAAAACTACAGTGTGAGAGAGAGGAGGAAAACTACAGTGTGTGAGAGATGAGGAAAACTACAGTGTGAGAGAGAGGAGGGAAACTACAGTGTGTGAGAGATGAGGAAAACTGGAGAGAGAGGAGGAAAACTACAGTGTGAGAGAGAGGAGGAAAACTACAGTGTGAGAGAGAGGAGGGAAATGGAGAGAGAGGAGGAAAACTACAGTGTGAGAGAGAGGAGGAAAACTACAGTGTGTGAGAGAGGAGGAAAACTACAGTGTGTGAGAGATGAGGAAAACTGGAGAGAGAGGAGGAAAACTACAGTGTGCGAGAGAGGAGGAAAACTACAGTGTGAGATAGAGGAGGAAAACTACAGTGTGAGAGAGAGGAGGGAAATGGAGAGAGAGGAGGAAAACTAGAGTGTGTGAGAGGTGAGGAAAACTGGAGAGAGAGGAGGAAAACTACAGTGTGAGAGAGAGGAGGAAAACTACAGTGTGAGAGAGAGGAGGAAAACTACAGTGTGAGAGAGAGGAGGAAAACTAGAGTGTGTGAGAGGTGAGGAAAACTGGAGAGAGAGGAGGAAAACTACAGTGTGAGAGAGAGGAGGAAAACTACAGTGTGAGAGAGAGGAGGAAAACTACAGTGTGAGAGAGAGGAGGAAAGGATGAAAACTACAGTGTGAGAGAGAGGAGGAAAACTACAGTGTGTGAGAGAGGAGGAAAACTACAGTGTGAGAGAGAGGAGGAAAACTACAGTGTGAGAGAGAGGAGGAAAACTACAGTGTGAGAGAGAGGAGGAAAACTGGAGAGAGAGGAGGAAAACTACAGTGTGAGAGAGAGGAGGAAAACTACAGTGTGAGAGAGAGGAGGAAAACTACAGTGTGAGAGAGAGGAGGAAAGGATGAAAACTACAGTGTGAGAGAGAGGAGGAAAACTACAGTGTGAGAGAGAGGAGGAAAACTACAGTGTGTGAGAGAGGAGGAAAACTACAGTGTGAGAGAGAGGAGGGAAATGGAGAGAGAGGAGGAAAACTACACTTGTGAGAGAGAGGAGGAAAACTACAGTGTGAGAGAGAGGAGGAAAACTACAGTGTGAGAGAGAGGAGGGAAATGGAGAGAGAGGAGGAAAACTACAGTGTGAGAGAGGAGGAAAACTACAGTGTGAGAGAGAGGAGGGAAATGGAGAGAGAGGAGGAAAACTACAGTGTGAGAGAGAGGGGGAAAACTACAGTGTGTGAGAGATGAGGAAAACTGGAGAGAGAGGAGGAAAACTACAGTGTGAGAGAGAGGAGGAAAACTACAGTGTGAGAGAGAGGAGGAAAATGGAGAGAGAGGAGGAAAACTACAGTGTGAGAGAGAGAGGTGGAAAACTACAGTGTGAGAGAGAGGAGGAAAACTAGAGAGAGAGGGAAAACTACAGTGTGAGAGAGAGGGGGAAACTACAGTGTGAGAGAGAGGGGGAAAACTACAGTGTGAGAGAGAGGGGGAAAACTACAGTGTGAGAGAGAGGAGGAAAACTACAGCGAGAGAGCGAGAGAGAGGGGGGAAACTACAGTGTGAGAGAGAGGAGGAAAACTACAGCGAGAGAGAGAGAGGAGGAAAACTACAGCGAGAGAGAGAGGAGGAAAACTACAGCGAGAGAGAGAGGAGGAAAACTCGAGCAATAGCAAGAGAGAGAGAATGAGATCGATCGAGGCTGACAACACAAGAGGCAGACAAAAATAGTTAATGCTAGTTAATCATTGTATTGTCAACAGTGGCGCTTCTTTCTCAGGTTGAATGGCTGGACTGCCATGCCTGGGAGTTAGATTAGAATTCCCCTCAGGTCTCTTTACATTGGCCCTGCAGATCCCCATTGTAAACCCATTACGCCAATCAGTGCACTGCTGTTAGCTTTCCACACCTCACTGGGGCTCCACAGCAGGTTCCACTGTCAGTTGATAGACATACATCAGTAAGCATGTCATTTTGACTGGCTTTGGAGGTCAGAGGGGGGCTGGGGGAATGTGTTCAGTCTTAGAGGAGAAATAACTGGAGAGGTGATTAAGCATTTCATTAATGTTGCTGTGATTAAGCATTCTAGTGTTACTTAAAAACCTATCAGTCCTATATGAACATTATTGATGTGACATAATAAGCTGTGGCTTACTGGTGGCTAAGGAGCAGTGTAGGAAAGGAAATTATATCAGTACAAGTGCATTCGCTACCGTACACCCTGAAAATACATCCTCAGAACAGGCATGGTCATCTGAACAGCTTGGAGTAGAAGTTACCTGTAGGCACATATCTATGACCAGCATAACCTCCCGGAATCAGCAAAAAAACAGTAAAACTGACCACAGATCAGTGCCTAGGTGGAACTCCCGCTGAGCACAGACAGTTAAAGCCCCTGTTCGTCTCTGCATGCCAGCTCCAGCTCCTACCCTTGCCAGATGGCTGAGGGCAGTGCCACACAGAGAACAAGGTACTTATCTGCTGCTGGCATGGCTTACCCACCCACCCGCCTGTGAAATGGTGCACAGAGAGAAATATGGGAATAGGTGGGTGTTACAGAAAAATGCCAGTGTACATTTCTGTGGCACTCAGACAAGGGAAGGAAGGAAGGAGAGAAGGGTGGGGATTGTAATGTATGTGCGAGGTCTACCTTTTTACCTTGATCCTGATCCTGTGTTACTACTGTGAGGCAGTGTCCCTCAGGCTAGCAAGTGTTGGGTCGTTGTTCCAAAGGCACAGTGTTAATGACAAACTGTTATGGGCTATCAATTCTATACAGCAACACCTCTGATACTGTTTATAAACCATACATTTATAATTCAAGACTTCAAGGGAACAGAGACAGTTGTAGCTTAAAGACCAAGTTTTTCATGTCATGGTCATTTTGGAGAAATTTATGGATATTTGAACGTGACAATGTAGTGTTGCCCGTAATCTCGGTTAATCCAGAACTAAAGTCTCACCCAATTGTTAAAATGCTAGATTAAATTGTGATTTGTCCAACGCACTGGAACTAGTGCTGCTCATGCATCCTGTTGTATCATGACAGATCTACGGAACCATTTCGGTTTACGCAATCTGTCCACATGAGATTTTGTTGCCAGAAACGAAAACTTTGGGGACACATTGACCTGTGGAGAATTTGGAGAAAAGCTGAACTTCATTTAAGGACACAGTCCACAGAGTATACCGCAGGGAACAACCAGAGGGACTAGCCTTAAAAAGTAGTGAAACTCAAACCAACAACTACATAAATCAAATGACAGCAGTGGAAGAAGATAGATCGTAAATGGGTCCGAGCCTGAGAAACTATTAAGAAACCAGTAACCACCCATCAGGACACAAGCTGTTTGAATTCACACTCAGTATTCACGCTCAGTCGAGCGTCGTTCGTTTTCTTGGATCTTTGTGTGTGTCTCAAATAGCACCCTTCTCCCTATTTAGTGCACTACCTGCCTCAGACAGCCCTCTAAGACGTGCAACACATTAGGGAGAGAACTCTATTACAGAAATGTAGTTTTAACAAGAAGTATGACAGCCTAGTCAACATCAATACTGATATCTGTTGACTAAAATTGGACATAAGTGAATTGCAAACCATTATAGTCAACAGTGATCAGGTCTTTGGACAAAGACAGAATGAGAAACACTATAGGCTTTATGGATATAATGTAATGTAATATAATAATATATAATAATATAATGGAATATTATAATATAATAATATAAAATAATAATATTATGAAGTAATATAATATAATAATATTATAATGTAATATAATGATTTAATAATATAATAATGTAATATCATATAATAATATATTAATATCATATAATAATATATTAATATAACATAATAATATTATAAAGTAATATAAAATTATAATGTAATATAATATAATTTAATATCATATCATATAATAATATAATATAATAATATGAAATAATATTATAATGTAATATAATATGATAATATAATACTGTAATATACTACTATAATGTAATAATCATAATAATATCATATCATATCATATAATAATATAATATGATAATATCATATAATAGTGCAATATAATATTATAACACAATAATCATAATAATGTAATATAATAATATCATATAATATCAATATAATATAATAATATGAATATAATAATATAATGTAATATAATAATATAATAATGATATATAATAATATCATATAATAATCATAATAATCATAATAATAACACCATATAATTTAATAATATCATATAATAATATCATATAACATAATTATAAAATGTAATATAATATGCATGTTTGGGATGCTCTGGATCTAGGTGTATGGCAGGGTGTTCCAGTTCCAGACGATTTCCAGCCACTTCACACAGAGGAGTGGGACAACATTCCTCAGGCCATAATCAACAGCCTGATCCACTCTGTGAAGGAGATGTCATGCTTCCTGAGGCAACTGGTGGTTGCACAAGATACTGACCCACTCCCCATCTTTTTTTAATGTGCATATCTGTTTTCCCAGACATGTGCAATACATAGATTAGGACCTTATGAATTAATTTAATTTACTTATTTTCTTATATGAATTGTAACTCAATCTTTTAAATTGTTGCATCTTGCATTAATATTGTTGTTCAGTTTATATCGGAATATGTGTGTTGACTAGATACACTTCCTAGGGACATCTTGAGAGTCTCTCTCTCTCTCTCTCTCTTCCCTCTCTCTCTTCTCACTCTCACTCTTTCTTTCTCTTGCGCTCTAAATCGCTCTATGTCTGTCTACCTCTCTCAATCTCTCGCTATTTCTCTCTCAACAAAATCGTTTTTCCCAGGATGAGTTTGAACAGTACTATCCACTCTGTCTTAATAAATAAATAATGTGCTTTCCGTTCTGCATGAGCCTTAATATCTTAGGCACACATTAGGTAGTTAACCCCAGCCTAGTAGGCTTTTCCCCAGACTATAGTTGATTTAACTCTCTGGGCATGTTTCTCTTCCAGCTGGGGAATTCACAGTGCTACAGTAGTTCTGCTTAACCCATTATCTCAGTAGCTCAAAAACCTCTACACAGAGATATATGGAGACCTTAAAACATCAATGGGCAATTATCTGTGCCTTTGACAAGTGTGGTATGTCAAGTTACAATACTGTGAATGGACATACAACTGAGATGCGGCTCAGTGTGTGTAATTCCCATGCAGAGGACAGAGAAAGGCACTCACTAGCTGGAGAGTCCATCTATAATAAGATGGCACTTTAGAGCAGCAGTAGCAGTAGCAGTGTACCAGGCACATCGCTGGGGAAAGGATGGTGATGTGGATCAAGTGGGCTACAAGGGTTATGTGTAGCGGGGTAGGGGCCTCTCCAGAGCCACTTAGGCTAAAGGTTTGGTTTTTAGAAATGTGAGGACTAGATTAGGAGAGAAGAACACGACAGTAAAGAGAATAAGTTGCCAAAGGTTTATATGTGAGAAAATCTGACCAGCGATCTCTCAGGAAGAAAATTACTTTATTGGCATGAGAAACATATGTTTACATAGCCAAAGCAAGTGAAATAGATGATAAACAAAAGTGAAATCAACAATTTAAAAAACATTACACGCACAAAAGTTCCAAAAGAATAAAGACATTTCTAATGTCATATTATGTTTCTATACCAGTTGTAAATGAGAACTTATTCTCAACTAGCCTACCTGATTAAATAAAGGTGAAATAAATAAATACAGTGTTGTAACAATGTGCTAAAGGAAAAATAAATAAACATGAATATGGGTTGTATTTACAATGGTGTTTTTTCTTCAATGGTTGCCCTTTTCTTGTAGCAACAGGTCACAAATCTTGCTGCTGTGATGGCACACTGTGGTATTTCCCTAATAGATATGGGAGTTTATCAAAATTGGACTTGTTTTCTTGAATTCTTTGTGTGTCTGTGTAATCTGAGGGAAGTATGTGTCTCTAATATGGTAATACATTTGGCAGAAGGTTAGGAAGTGCAGCTCAGTTTCCACCTCATTTTGTGGGCAGTGTGCACATAACCTGTCTTCTCTTGAGAGCCAGGCCTGCCTTCTCAATAGCAAGGCTATGCTCACTGAGTCTGCACATAGTCAAAGCTTTCCTTAATTTTGGGTCAGTCACAGTGGTCAGGTATTCTGTAACTGTGTATTCTCTGTTTAAGGCCAAATAACATTCTAGTTTGCTTGTTAATTCTTTCCTATGTTTCAAGTAATTACATGTAGGTCAGAAATATTCAAGTCCAAATTCAAGTCTCCAATTTAAGAGCTGAGCCCAGGAACAAGCCCTCTCAGTCAACTGGTGTTGGACCTAACCAACCAAGCTGACACTAGCACTGCTTCAAAATAAATAATTCAAATAAACAAAACCAATCCAAAAAAACCAAAACCACATTGGAAAAACAAAAACAAATCCCAAAGCCGACTAAATTGCTATCAGGTCCTAAACAGAGAATATTAATGGGCTGAGTGACCACCAATTGGCAATAGAAACCAGCAGACGTGCTGTAAGAAGACATGGCTACACAAAGATGAGCGTGTATGTGGTCACTGCACGACAGGGGAGGAAGAAACAGAGATTGGCTTTCTCCTTTCCTATGAGAAATATTCCTCACCAAGAGATTCATTATTCGCAGAAATCACTACATTTATTCCAAACGAGGGAGAGAGAGAGGGTGGGGGAGAGAGAGAGAGAGAGAGAGAGAGAGAGAGAGAGAGAGAAAGACCGAGAGAGAGAGGGGGAGAGAGAGGGGGAGCGAGAGAGAGAGAGAGAGCTACCCAGTATGGAAAGGCCACAGTGTCCATGTGCTCTGTGAAAGAGTTGACAGAGACTGATAATGGAGTGGAAATAGAGAGCGAGAGAGACAGAGAGAGAGAGAGCGATTTGAGAGCATAATCCTACCAATAGCTCTTTACGGAAGTGAGGTTTGGGGGCCACTCAATAAACTGAAGTTTAAAATGTGGGACAAGCATCCAATTGAAGCCCTACATGCAGAATTCTCTCCAAAGAATTGGTGTATTCCAAAGTGCGGGGTGGTATTGTCGTTCGTCACCTCTCCCTGGATCTGGATGTTCCAGGGTGAATCTTCCCAGCCAGTATGATCTGTTCCAGGGGGAATATTCCCAGCCAGAATGATCTGTTCCAGGATGAATATTCCCAGCCAGTATGATCTGTTCCAGGATGAATATTCCCAGCCTGTATGATCTATTCCAGGATGAAACTTCCCAGCCAGTATGATCTGTTCCAGGGGGGATCTTCCCAGCCAGTATGATTTTTTCCAGGATGAATATTCCCAGCCAGTATGATCTGTTCCAGGATGAATATTCCCAGCCAGTATGATCTGTTCCAGGATGAATATTCCCAGCCAGTATGATCTGTTCCAGGATGAATATTCCCAGCCTGTATGATCTGTTCTAGGGGGGGGATCTTCCCAGCCAGTATGATCTGTTCCAGGATGAATATTCCCAGCCAGTATGATCTGTTCCAGGATGAATATTCACAGGCAGGATGATCTGTTCCAGGGGGAATCTTCCCAGCCAGGATGATCTGTTCCAGGATGAATATTCCCAGCCAGTATGATCTGTTCCAGGGGGAATATTCCCAGCCAGTATGATCTGTTCCAGGATTAATATTCCCAGCAAGTATGATCTGTTCCAGGATTAATATTCCCAGCCAGTATGATCTGTTCCAGGGGGGGATCTTCCCAGCCAGTATGATCTGTTCCATGATGAATCTTCCCAGCCAGGATGATCTGTTCCAAGATGAATCTTCCCAGCCAGTATGATCTGTTCCAGGATGAATCTTACCAGCCAGTATGATCTGTTCCAGGATGAATCTTCCCAGCCAGTATGATCTGTTCCAGGATGAATATTCCCAGCCAGTATGATCTGCTCCAGGGGGGGGGGGGGGGATCTTCCCAGCCAGTATGATCTATTCCAGGGGGAATATTCCCAGCAGGTATGATCTGTTCCAGGATAAATATTCCCAGCCAGTATGATCTGTTCAAGGATGAATATTCCCAGCCAGTATGATCTGCTCCAGGGTGAAAATTCCCAGCCAGTATGATCTATTCCAGGATGAATCTTCCCAGCCAGTATGATCTGTTCCAGGATGAATATTCCCAGCCTGTATGATCTGTTCCAGGGGGGGGATCTTCCCAGCCAGTATGATCTGTTCCAGGATGAATATTCCCAGCCAGTATGATCTGTTCCAGGATGAATATTCACAGGCAGGATGATCTGTTCCAGGGGGAATCTTCCCAGCCAGGATGATCTGTTCCAGGATGAATATTCCCAGCCAGTATGATCTGTTCCAGGGGGAATATTCCCAGCCAGTATGATCTGTTCCAGGATTAATATTCCCAGCAAGTATGATCTGTTCCAGGATTAATATTCCCAGCCAGTATGATCTGTTCCAGGGGGGGATCTTCCCAGCCAGTATGATCTGTTCCATGATGAATCTTCCCAGCCAGGATGATCTGTTCCAAGATGAATCTTCCCAGCCAGTATGATCTGTTCCAGGATGAATCTTACCAGCCAGTATGATCTGTTCCAGGATGAATATTCCCAGCCAGTATGATCTGCTCCAGGGGGGGGGGGGGGAGGGGGGGATCTTCCCAGCCAGTATGATCTATTCCAGGGGGAATATTCCCAGCAGGTATGATCTGTTCCAGGATAAATATTCCCAGCCAGTATGATCTGTTCAAGGATGAATATTCCCAGCCAGTATGATCTGCTCCAGGGTGAAAATTCCAAGCCAGTATGATCTATTCCAGGATGAATCTTCCCAGCCAGTATGATCTGTTCCAGGATGAATATTCCCAGCCAGTATGATCTGTTCCAGGGGGGGATCTTCCCAGCCAGTATGATCTGTTCCAGGATGAATATTCCCAGCCAGTATGATCTGTTCCAGGGGGAATGTTCCCAGCCAGTATGATCTGTTCCAGGATGAATGTTCCCAGCCAGTATGATCTGTTCCAGGATGAATGTTCCCAGCCAGTATGATCTGTTCCAGGGGGAATATTCCCAGCCAGTATGATCTGTTCCAGGATGAATCTTCCCAGCAGTATGATCTGTTCCAAGATGAATATTCCCAGCCAGTATTATCTGTTCCAGGGGGGGATCTTCCCAGCCTGTATGATCTATTCCAGGATGAATATTCCCAGCCAGTATGATCTGTTCCAGGATGAATATTCCCAGCCAGTATGATCTGTTCCAGGGGGAATGTTCCCAGCCAGTATGATCTGTTCCAGGATGAATGTTCCCAGCCAGTATGATCTGTTCCAGGATGAATGTTCCCAGCCAGTATGATCTGTTCCAGGGGGAATATTCCCAGCCAGTATGATCTGTTCCAGGATGAATCTTCCCAGCAGTATGATCTGTTCCAAGATGAATATTCCCAGCCAGTATTATCTGTTCCAGGGGGGGATCTTCCCAGCCAGTATGATCTATTCCAGGATGAATATTCCCAGCCAGTATGATCTGTTCCAGGATGAATATTCCCAGCCAGTATGATCTGTTCCAGGATGAATATTCCCAGCCTGTATGATCTGTTCCAGGGGGGGATCTTCCCAGCCAGTATGATCTGTTCCATGATGAATCTTCCCAGCCAAGATTATCTATTCCAGGGGGAATCTTCCCAGCCAGGATGATCTGTTCTAGGATGAATATTCCCAGCAAGTATGATCTGTTCCAGGATGAATATTCCCAGCCAGTATGATCTGTTCCAGGATTAATATTCCCAGCAAGTATGATCTGTTCCAGGATTAACATTCCCAGCCAGTATGATCTGTTCCAGGATGAATATTCCCAGCCAGTATGATCTGTTCCAGAGGGGGATCTTCCCAGCCAGTATGATCTGTTCCAGGATGAATCTTCCCAGCCAGGATGATCTGTTCCAGGATGAATCTTCCCAGCCAGTATGATCTGTTCCAGGATGAATCTTCCCAGCCAGTATGATCTGTTCCAGGATGAATATTCCCAGCCAGTAAGATCTGTTCCAGGATGAATATTCCCAGCCAGTATGATCTGTTCCAGGATGAATATTCCCAGCCAGTATGATCTGTTCCAGGATGAATATTCACAGGCAGGATGATCTGTTCCAGGGGGAATCTTCCCAGCCAGGATGATCTGTTCCAGGATGAATATTCCCAGCCAGTATGATCTGTTCCAGGGGGAATATTCCCAGCCAGTATGATCTGTTCCAGGATTAATATTCCCAGCAAGTATGATCTGTTCCAGGATTAATATTCCCAGCCAGTATGATCTGTTCCAGGGGGGGATCTTCCCAGCCAGTATGATCTGTTCCATGATGAATCTTCCCAGCCAGGATGATCTGTTCCAAGATGAATCTTCCCAGCCAGTATGATCTGTTCCAGGATGAATCTTACCAGCCAGTATGATCTGTTCCAGGATGAATCTTCCCAGCCAGTATGATCTGTTCCAGGATGAATATTCCCAGCCAGTATGATCTGCTCCAGGGGGGGGGCATCTTCCCAGCCAGTATGATCTATTCCAGGGGGAATATTCCCAGCAGGTATGATCTGTTCCAGGATAAATATTCCCAGCCAGTATGATCTGTTCAAGGATGAATATTCCCAGCCAGTATGATCTGCTCCAGGGTGAAAATTCCCAGCCAGTATGATCTATTCCAGGATGAATCTTCCCAGCCAGTATGATCTGTTCCAGGATGAATATTCCCAGCCAGTATGATCTGTTCCAGGATGAATATTCCCAGCCTGTATGATCTGTTCCAGGGGGGGGATCTTCCCAGCCAGTATGATCTGTTCCAGGATGAATATTCCCAGCCAGTATGATCTGTTCCAGGATGAATATTCACAGGCAGGATGATCTGTTCCAGGGGGAATCTTCCCAGCCAGGATGATCTGTTCCAGGATGAATATTCCCAGCCAGTATGATCTGTTCCAGGGGGAATATTCCCAGCCAGTATGATCTGTTCCAAGATTAATATTCCCAGCAAGTATGATCTGTTCCAGGATTAATATTCCCAGCCAGTATGATCTGTTCCAGGGGGGGATCTTCCCAGCCAGTATGATCTGTTCCATGATGAATCTTCCCAGCCAGGATGATCTGTTCCAAGATGAATCTTCCCAGCCAGTATGATCTGTTCCAGGATGAATCTTACCAGCCAGTATGATCTGTTCCAGGATGAATCTTCCCAGCCAGTATGATCTGTTCCAGGATGAATATTCCCAGCCAGTATGATCTGCTCCGGGGGGGGGGGGGGGGGGGGGGGGGATCTTCCCAGCCAGTATGATCTATTCCAGGGGGAATATTCCCAGCAGGTATGATCTGTTCCAGGATAAATATTCCCAGCCAGTATCATCTGTTCAAGGATGAATATTCCCAGCCAGTATGATCTGCTCCAGGGTGAAAATTCCCAGCCAGTATGATCTATTCCAGGATGAATCTTCCCAGCCAGTATGATCTGTTCCAGGATGAATATTCCCAGCCAGTATGATCTGTTCCAGGATGAATCTTCCCAGCAGTATGATCTGTTCCAAGATGAATATTCCCAGCCAGTATTATCTGTTCCAGGGGGGGATCTTCCCAGCCAGTATGATCTATTCCAGGATGAATATTCCCAGCCAGTATGATCTGTTCCAGGATGAATATTCCCAGCCAGTATGATCTGTTCCAGGATGAATATTCCCAGCCTGTATGATCTGTTCCAGGGGGGGATTTTTCCAGCCAGTATGATCTGTTCCATGATGAATCTTCCCAGCCAAGATTATCTATTCCAGGTGGAATCTTCCCAGCCAGGATGATCTGTTCTAGGATGAATATTCCCAGCAAGTATGATCTGTTCCAGGATGAATATTCCCAGCCAGTATGATCTGTTCCAGGATTAATATTCCCAGCAAGTATGATCTGTTCCAGGATTAACATTCCCAGCCAGTATGATCTGTTCCAGGATTAATATTCCCAGCCAGTATGATCTGTTCCAGAGGGGGATCTTCCCAGCCAGTATGATCTGTTCCAGGATGAATCTTCCCAGCCAGGATGATCTGTTCCAGGATGAATCTTCCCAGCCAGTATGATCTGTTCCAGGATGAATCTTCCCAGCCAGTATGATCTGTTCCAGGATGAATATTCCCAGCCTGTATGATCTGTTCCAGGGGGGGTTCTTCCCAGCTAGTATGATCTGTTCCAGGATGAATATTCCCAGCCAGGATGATCTATTCCAGGGGGAATCTTCCCAGCCAGGATGATCTGTTCTAGGATGAATATTACCAGCCAGTATGATCTGTTCCAGGGGGAATCTTCCCAGCCAGTATGATCTGTTCCAGAAGTAAAATATTCCCAGCCAGTATGATCTGTTCCAGGGGGAATATTCCCAGCTAGTATGATCTATTCCAGGATGAATCTTCCCAGCCAGTATGATCTGTTCCAGGATGAATATTCCCAGCCGGTATGATCTGTTCCAGGATGAATATTCCCAGCCTGTATGATCTGTTCCAGGGGGGGGATCTTCCCAGCCAGTATGATCTGTTCCAGGATGAATATTCCCAGCCAGTATGATCTGTTCCAGGATGAATATTCACAGGCAGGATGATCTGTTCCAGGGGGAATCTTCCCAGCCAGGATGATCTGTTCCAGGATGAATATTCCCAGCAGTATGATCTGTTCCAAGATGAATATTCCCAGCCAGTATTATCTGTTCCAGGGGGAATATTCCCAGCAGGTATGATCTGTTCCAGGATAAATATTCCCAGCCAGTATGATCTGTTCAAGGATGAATATTCCCAGCCAGTATGATCTGCTCCAGGGTGAAAATTCCCAGCCAGTATGATCTATTCCAGGATGAATCTTCCCAGCCAGTATGATCTGTTCCAGGATGAATATTCCCAGCCAGTATGATCTGTTCCAGGGGGGGATCTTCCCAGCCAGTATGATCTGTTCCAGGATGAATATTCCCAGCCAGTATGATCTGTTCCAGGGGGAATGTTCCCAGCCAGTATGATCTGTTCCAGGATGAATGTTCCCAGCCAGTATGATCTGTTCCAGGGGGAATATTCCCAGCCAGTATGATCTGTTCCAGGATGAATCTTCCCAGCAGTATGATCTGTTCCAAGATGAATATTCCCAGCCAGTATTATCTGTTCCAGGGGGGGATCTTCCCAGCCAGTATGATCTATTCCAGGATGAATATTCCCAGCCAGTATGATCTGTTCCAGGATGAATATTCCCAGCCAGTATGATCTGTTCCAGGATGAATATTCCCAGCCTGTATGATCTGTTCCAGGGGGGGATTTTTCCAGCCAGTATGATCTGTTCCATGATGAATCTTCCCAGCCAAGATTATCTATTCCAGGTGGAATCTTCCCAGCCAGGATGATCTGTTCTAGGATGAATATTCCCAGCAAGTATGATCTGTTCCAGGATGAATATTCCCAGCCAGTATGATCTGTTCCAGGATTAATATTCCCAGCAAGTATGATCTGTTCCAGGATTAACATTCCCAGCCAGTATGATCTGTTCCAGGATTAATATTCCCAGCCAGTATGATCTGTTCCAGAGGGGGATCTTCCCAGCCAGTATGATCTGTTCCAGGATGAATCTTCCCAGCCAGGATGATCTGTTCCAGGATGAATCTTCCCAGCCAGTATGATCTGTTCCAGGATGAATCTTCCCAGCCAGTATGATCTGTTCCAGGATGAATATTCCCAGCCTGTATGATCTGTTCCAGGGGGGGTTCTTCCCAGCTAGTATGATCTGTTCCAGGATGAATATTCCCAGCCAGGATGATCTATTCCAGGGGGAATCTTCCCAGCCAGGATGATCTGTTCTAGGATGAATATTACCAGCCAGTATGATCTGTTCCAGGGGGAATCTTCCCAGCCAGTATGATCTGTTCCAGAAGTAAAATATTCCCAGCCAGTATGATCTGTTCCAGGGGGAATATTCCCAGCTAGTATGATCTATTCCAGGATGAATCTTCCCAGCCAGTATGATCTGTTCCAGGATGAATATTCCCAGCCAGTATGATCTGTTCCAGGATGAATATTCCCAGCCTGTATGATCTGTTCCAGGGGGGGGATCTTCCCAGCCAGTATGATCTGTTCCAGGATGAATATTCCCAGCCAGTATGATCTGTTCCAGGATGAATATTCACAGGCAGGATGATCTGTTCCAGGGGGAATCTTCCCAGCCAGGATGATCTGTTCCAGGATGAATATTCCCAGCCAGTATGATCTGTTCCAGGGGGAATATTCCCAGCCAGTATGATCTGTTCCAGGATTAATATTCCCAGCAAGTATGATCTGTTCCAGGATTAATATTCCCAGCCAGTATGATCTGTTCCAGGGGGGGATCTTCCCAGCCAGTATGATCTGTTCCATGATGAATCTTCCCAGCCAGGATGATCTGTTCCAAGATGAATCTTCCCAGCCAGTATGATCTGTTCCAGGATGAATCTTACCAGCCAGTATGATCTGTTCCAGGATGAATATTCCCAGCCAGTATGATCTGCTCCAGGGGGGGGGGGGGGGGATCTTCCCAGCCAGTATGATCTATTCCAGGGGGAATATTCCCAGCAGGTATGATCTGTTCCAGGATAAATATTCCCAGCCAGTATGATCTGTTCAAGGATGAATATTCCCAGCCAGTATGATCTGCTCCAGGGTGAAAATTCCCAGCCAGTATGATCTATTCCAGGATGAATCTTCCCAGCCAGTATGATCTGTTCCAGGATGAATATTCCCAGCCAGTATGATCTGTTCCAGGGGGGGATCTTCCCAGCCAGTATGATCTGTTCCAGGATGAATATTCCCAGCCAGTATGATCTGTTCCAGGGGGAATGTTCCCAGCCAGTATGATCTGTTCCAGGGGGAATGTTCCCAGCCAGTATGATCTGTTCCAGGATGAATGTTCCCAGCCAGTATGATCTGTTCCAGGATGAATGTTCCCAGCCAGTATGATCTGTTCCAGGATGAATGTTCCCAGCCAGTATGATCTGTTCCAGGATGAATCTTCCCAGCAGTATGATCTGTTCCAAGATGAATATTCCCAGCCAGTATTATCTGTTCCAGGGGGGGATCTTCCCAGCCAGTATGATCTATTCCAGGATGAATATTCCCAGCCAGTATGATCTGTTCCAGGATGAATATTCCCAGCCAGTATGATCTGTTCCAGGATGAATATTCCCAGCCAGTATGATCTGTTCCAGGATGAATATTCCCAGCCAGTATGATCTGTTCCAGGGGGAATGTTCCCAGCCAGTATGATCTGTTCCAGGATGAATGTTCCCAGCCAGTATGATCTGTTCCAGGATGAATGTTCCCAGCCAGTATGATCTGTTCCAGGGGGAATATTCCCAGCCAGTATGATCTGTTCCAGGATGAATCTTCCCAGCAGTATGATCTGTTCCAAGATGAATATTCCCAGCCAGTATTATCTGTTCCAGGGGGGGATCTTCCCAGCCAGTATGATCTATTCCAGGATGAATATTCCCAGCCAGTATGATCTGTTCCAGGATGAATATTCCCAGCCAGTATGATCTGTTCCAGGATGAATATTCCCAGCCTGTATGATCTGTTCCAGGGGGGGATCTTCCCAGCCAGTATGATCTGTTCCATGATGAATCTTCCCAGCCAAGATTATCTATTCCAGGGGGAATCTTCCCAGCCAGGATGATCTGTTCTAGGATGAATATTCCCAGCAAGTATGATCTGTTCCAGGATGAATATTCCCAGCCAGTATGATCTGTTCCAGGATTAATATTCCCAGCAAGTATGATCTGTTCCAGGATTAACATTCCCAGCCAGTATGATCTGTTCCAGGATGAATATTCCCAGCCAGTATGATCTGTTCCAGAGGGGGATCTTCCCAGCCAGTATGATCTGTTCCAGGATGAATCTTCCCAGCCAGGATGATCTGTTCCAGGATGAATCTTCCCAGCCAGTATGATCTGTTCCAGGATGAATCTTCCCAGCCAGTATGATCTGTTCCAGGATGAATATTCCCAGCCAGTAAGATCTGTTCCAGGATGAATATTCCCAGCCAGTATGATCTGTTCCAGGATGAATATTCCCAGCCAGTATGATCTGTTCCAGGATGAATATTCACAGGCAGGATGATCTGTTCCAGGGGGAATCTTCCCAGCCAGGATGATCTGTTCCAGGATGAATCTTACCAGCCAGTATGATCTGTTCCAGGGTGAATCTTCCCAGCCAGTATTATCTGTTCCAGGATGAATATTCCCAGCCAGTATGATCTGCTCCGGGGGGGGGGGGGGGGGGATCTTCCCAGCCAGTATGATCTATTCCAGGGGGAATATTCCCAGCAGGTATGATCTCTTCCAGGATAAATATTCCCAGCCAGTATGATCTGTTCAAGGATGAATATTCCCAGCCAGTATGATCTGCTCCAGGGTGAAAATTCCCAGCCAGTATGATCTATTCCAGGATGAATCTTCCCAGCCAGTATGATCTGTTCCAGGATGAATATTCCCAGCCAGTATGATCTGTTCCAGGGGGGGATCTTCCCAGCCAGTATGATCTGTTCCAGGATGAATATTCCCAGCCAGTATGATCAGTTCCAGGGGGAATGTTCCCAGCCAGTATGATCTGTTCCAGGATGAATGTTCCCAGCCAGTATGATCTGTTCCAGGGGGAATATTCCCAGCCAGTATGATCTGTTCCAGGATGAATCTTCCCAGCAGTATGATCTGTTCCAAGATGAATATTCCCAGCCAGTATTATCTGTTCCAGGGGGGGATCTTCCCAGCCAGTATGATCTATTCCAGGATGAATATTCCCAGCCAGTATGATCTGTTCCAGGATGAATATTCCCAGCCAGTATGATCTGTTCCACGATGAATATTCCCAGCCTGTATGATCTGTTCCAGGGGGGGATTTTTCCAGCCAGTATGATCTGTTCCATGATGAATCTTCCCAGCCAAGATTATCTATTCCAGGTGGAATCTTCCCAGCCAGGATGATCTGTTCTAGGATGAATATTCCCAGCAAGTATGATCTGTTCCAGGATGAATATTCCCAGCCAGTATGATCTGTTCCAGGATTAATATTCCCAGCAAGTATGATCTGTTCCAGGATTAACATTCCCAGCCAGTATGATCTGTTCCAGGATTAATATTCCCAGCCAGTATGATCTGTTCCAGAGGGGGATCTTCCCAGCCAGTATGATCTGTTCCAGGATGAATCTTCCCAGCCAGGATGATCTGTTCCAGGATGAATCTTCCCAGCCAGTATGATCTGTTCCAGGATGAATCTTCCCAGCCAGTATGATCTGTTCCAGGATGAATATTCCCAGCCTGTATGATCTGTTCCAGGGGGGGTTCTTCCCAGCTAGTATGATCTGTTCCAGGATGAATATTCCCAGCCAGGATGATCTATTCCAGGGGGAATCTTCCCAGCCAGGATGATCTGTTCTAGGATGAATATTACCAGCCAGTATGATCTGTTCCAGGGGGAATCTTCCCAGCCAGTATGATCTGTTCCAGGATTAATATTCCCAGCCAGTATGATCTGTTCCAGGGGTAAAATATTCCCAGCCAGTATGATCTGTTCCAGGGGGAATATTCCCAGCCAGTATGATCTGTTCCAGGGGGAATATTCCCAGCCTGTATGATCTGTTCCAGGATGAATCTTCCCTGCCAGATGATCTGTTCCAAGATGAATCTTCCAAGCCAGTATGATCTGTTCTAGGATTAATATTCCCAGCAAGTATGATCTGTTCTAGGATTAATATTCCCAGCAAGTATGATCTGTTCCAGGATTAATATTCCCAGCAAGTATGATCTGTTCCAGGATTAATATTCCCAGCAAGTATGATCTGTTCCAGGATTAATGTTCCCAGCCAGTATGATCTGTTCCAGGGGGAATCTTCCCAGCCAGTATGATCTGTTCCAGGATTAGTATTCCCAGCCAGTATGATCTGTTCCAGGGGTAAAATATTCCCAGCCAGTATGATCTGTTCCAGGGGGAATATTCCCAGCCAGTATGATCTGTTCCAGGGGGAATATTCCCAGCCAGTATGATCTGTTCCAGGATGAATCTTCCCTGCCAGATGATCTGTTCCAAGATGAATCTTCCAAGCCAGTATGATCTGTTCTAGGATTAATATTCCCAGCAAGTATGATCTGTTCTAGGATTAATATTCCCAGCAAGTATGATCTGTTCCAGGATTAATATTCCCAGCAAGTATGATCTGTTCCAGGATTAATATTCCCAGCAAGTATGATCTGTTCTAGGATTAATATTCCCAGCAAGTATGATCTGTTCCAGGATTAATATTCCCAGCAAGTATGATCTGTTCCAGGATTAATATTCCCAGCAAGTATGATCTGTTCTAGGATTAATATTCCCAGCAAGTATGATCTGTTCCAGGATTAATATTCCCAGCAAGTATGATCTGTTCCAGGATTAATATTCCCAGCAAGTATGATCTGTTCTAGGATTAATATTCCCAGCAAGTATGATCTGTTCCAGGATTAATATTCCCAGCAAGTATGATCTGTTCCCGGATTAATCTTCCCAGCCAGTATGATCTGTTCCAGGATTAATCTTCCCAGCGTGTAATCTGTTCCAGGATGAATCTTCCCAGCCAGTATGATCTGTTCCAGGATGAATCTTCCCAGCCAGTATGATCTGTTCCAGGATTAATATTCCCAGCCAGTATGATCTGTTCCAGGATGAATCTTCCCAGCCAGTATGATCGGTTCCAGGATTAATATACCCAGCCAGTATGATTTGTTCCAGAAGTAAAATATTCCCAGCCAGTATGATCTGTTCCAGGGGGAATATTCCCAGCTAGTATGATCTGTTCCAGGGGGAATATTCCCAGCCAGTATGATCTGTTCCAGGATGAAACTTCCCAGCCAGTATGATCTGTTCCAAGATGAATATTCCCAGCCAGTATGATCTGTTCCAGGATGAATATTCCCAGCAAGTATGATCTGTTCCAGGATTAATATTCCCAGCAAGTATGATCTGTTCCAAGATGAATCTTCCCAGCCAGTATGATCTGTTCCAGGGGGAATATTCCCAGCCAGTATGATCTGTTCCAGGATGAATCTTCCCAGCCAGTATGATCTGTTCCAGGATGAATCTTCCCAGCCAGTATGATCTGTTCCAGGGGGAATTTTCTCTGGACCTAACATGTCATCGTATTAGACATCATTATTCAGTCTGGTTTGGTCATGGGTTTGGCCACACGAGTAAAGTAAATGTCTAGCGGAAAGAAAAAAAAAATGGAAAAGTTCATTTTCTGTTAACTCAGACCCAAATAATGTCGTTGGCTCATCCTATACTCTTATTTGTGGCCAAAACATGAATTAAAGAAAAAAACACTTCAAAAACCCCACCTCAAACTCCTGAGGAGGATGAGCTGGCCAATCAGTGGTCTACTTATTGAATGTTTTTAATGACCAGTAAACACCCACAACATTCTGTTGTTTGGGTATGCCAACATAATTCAAACACAGAAAAGCTGCTTTTTCACTTACGTAATTACATGTTTTTTTCACTCATAATGTCATTAATTAAAATCTGGAAGAACTGGACAGTTACTTTAAACCAGAGACAGACGTGACTAAATGGAAGTGTGCAGAGCCATATATTTAAAATATTATTAAAATGTTATTATCATTATTTATTATATCTATCTTAAATGTATGGCTCTGGAAGTGTGTACACAGTAGTACACATAGGGAGTTTTGTATGAGGGAGATCGTGTACATAATAGTGTACATAATAGTAACATAATAGTGTACACTGAGTGTACAAAACATTAGGAACACCTTCCTAATATTGAGTTGCACCCCATTTTGCCCTCAGAACAGCCTCAAATCGTTGGGGCATGGACTCTACTAGGTGTCGAAAGGGTTCCACAGGAATGCTGGCTCATGTTGACTCCAATGCTTCCCACAGTTGTCTCAAATTGGCTGGATGTCTTGGGAAACTGTTAAGTGTGAAAAATCCAGCAGCATTGCACTTCTTGACACACTCAAACTGGTGCGCCTGACACCTACTACCATACTCCATTCAAAGGCACTTCAATCTTTTGTCTTGCCCATTCACCGTCTGAATGGCACAAAATCCATATCTCAATTGTCTCAAGGCTTAAAAACATTATTTAACCTGTCTCCTCCCCTTCATCTACACCGATTGAAGTGGATTTAACAGGTGTCATCAATAAGGGATCATAGCTTTCACCTGGTCAGTCTATGTCGTGGAAAGAGCAGGTGTCCCTAATGTTTTGTGCACTCAGTGTACGTTCTGGATGAGTAATGTGTATGTTTACATAGAGAGTAGGTTGGCCTTATATTTGTGACAACGATGCCATATTTATGTGCATTCATGGGGAGGTTGGTTTAGGAGTGGTACATACAGTGGGGCAAAAAAGTATTTAGTCAGCCACCAATTGTGCAAGTTCTCCCACTTAAAAAGATGAGAGAGGCCATTTTCATCATAGGTACACTTCAACTGTGACAGACAAAAGGAGAATAATAAAATAAAAAATCCAGAAAATCACATTGTAGGATTTTTTAAAAATGTATTTGCAAATTATGGTGGAAAATAAGTATTTGGTCAAATACAAAAGTTTATCTCAATACTTTGTTATATACCCTTTGTTGGCAATGACAGAGGTCAAATGTTTTCTATAAGTCTTCACAAGGTTTTCACGCACTGTTGCTGGTATTTTGGCCCATTCCTCCATGCAGATCTCCTCTAGAGCAGTGATGTTTTGGGGCTGTTGCTGGGCAACACGGACTTTCAACTCCCTCCAAAGATTTTCTATGGGGTTGAGATCTGGAGACTGGCTAGGCCACTCCAGGGCCTTGAAATGCTTCTTACGAAGCCACTCCTTCGTTGCCCGGGCGGTGTGTTTGGGATCATTGTCATGCTGAAAGACCCAGCCACGTTTCATCTTCAATGCCCTTGCTGATGGTAGGCTTTGTTACTTTGGTCCCAGCTCTCTGCAGGTCATTCACTCGGTCCCCCTGTGTGGTTCTGGGATTTTTGCTCACCGTTCTTGTGATCATTTGGACCCCACGGGGTGAGATCTTGCGTGGAGCCCCAGATCGAGGGAGATTATCAGTGGTCTTGTATGTCTTCCATTTCCTAATAATTGCTCCCACAGTTGATTTCTTCAAACCAAGCTGCTTACCAATTGCAGATTCAGTCTTCCCAGCCTGGTGCAGGTCTACAATTTTATTTCTGGTGTCCTTTGACAGCTCTTTGGTCTTGGCCATAGTGGAGTTTGGAGTGTGACTGTTTGAGGTTGTGGACAGGTGTCTTTTATACTGATAACAAGTTCAAACAGGTGCCATTAATACAGGTAACGAGTGGAGGATAGAGGAGCCTCTTAAAGAAGAAGCTACAGGTCTGTGAGAGCCTGAAATCTTGCTTGTTTGTAGGTGACCAAATACTTTTTTCAGGATTTTCTTTCTCATTTTGTCTGTCATGGTTGAAGTGTACCTATGATGAAAATTACAGGCCTCTCTCATCTTTTTAAGTGGGAGAACTTGCACAATTGGTGGCTGACTAAATACTTTTTTGCCCCACTGTATGTATTGCGGGTGACATGTTTATTGTGAATAAATAATCCACACAATACCAGAGAGTCCCGTTCATTTCCCACGAAACTCAGCTCACATGTATTAGTTGTTCAGGTCAAGTCAGGGGTAATCTAGTACAGGACGAAGGTTAAAGAGGTAAATTACCTCAGTAAAACTTTTAGAACGGTCTGGATGACAGTCCCACTCGCTCACTGCTATGATTGACCTTGGGTCTTATTATTCCCAGATGTGGGATCCCACTGACGCAAGGGAGTCCTCATGTGCTTAGTGTCATCCCCTCGTCCCCCTACTGTCCTCCCCAATCACTGAGTGACTCCTCCGTAGTCTGATCCCCTGATTCATGAAACTCTATATCTTCTTCTCCTCCTGATCCCTTGATTCATGAACTATCCTTTCCTCCTCTCCTCCTGATCACTGATTCATGAACTATCCTCTCCTCCTCTCCTCCTCTCCTCCTCTCCTCCTGATCCCTGATTCGTGAACTATCCTCTCCTCCTCTCCTCCTCTCCTCCTGATCACTGATTCATGAACTATTCTCTCCTCCTCTCCTCCTCTCCTCCTCTCCTCCTGATCCCTGATTCATGAACTATCCTCTCCTCCTCTCCTCCTGATCCCTGATTCATGAACTATCCTCTCCTCCTCTCCTCCTGATCCCTGATTCATGAACTATTCTTTCCTCCTCTCCTCCTGATCCCTTATTCGTGAACTATTCTCTCCTCCTCTCCTCCTCTCCTCCTGATCCCTGATTCATGAACTATCTTCTCCTCCTCTCCTCCTGATCCCTGATTAATGAACTACCCTTTCCTCCTCTCCTTCTGATCCCTGATTCATGAACTATTCTCTCATCCTCTCCTCCTTTCCTCCTGATCCCCGATTCATGAATTATCCTCTCCTCCTCTCCTCCTGATCCCAGATTCATTAACTATCCTTTCCTCCTCTCCTTCTGATCCCTGATTCATTAACTATTCTCTCCTCCTCTTATCCTGATCCCTGATTCATGAACTATCCTCTCCTCCTCTCCTCCTGATACCCGATTCATGAACTATCCTCTCCTCCTCTCCTCCTGATACCTGATTCATTAACTATCCTCTCCTCCTCTCCTCCTGATCCCTGATTCATGAACTACCCTCTCCTTCTCTCCTCCTGATCCCTGATTCATGAACTATTCTCTCCTCCTCTCCTCCTTTCCTCCTGATCCCTGATTCATGAACTATTCTCTCCTCCTCTCCTCCTTTCCTCCTGATCCCTGATTCATGAACTATTCTCTCCTCCTCTCCTCTTT
This sequence comes from Oncorhynchus mykiss, assembly GCF_057628025.1. Taxonomy (NCBI): domain Eukaryota; kingdom Metazoa; phylum Chordata; class Actinopteri; order Salmoniformes; family Salmonidae; genus Oncorhynchus; species Oncorhynchus mykiss. The sequence goes on along the minus strand of NC_143051.1, from coordinate 16,616,722 downwards.
TCCTCCTGATCCCTGATTCATTAATTATCCTCTCCCCTATTTCTCCTGATCCCAGACTCATGAACTCTCCTCTCCTCCTCTCCTCCTGATCCCTGATTCATGAACTATTCTCTGCTCCTCTCATCCTGATCCCTGATTCATGAACTATCCTCTCTTCCTCTCCTTCTCTCCTCCTGATCCCTGATTCATGAACTATCCTTTCCTCCTCTCCTCCTGATCACTGATTCGTGAACTATTCTCTCCTCCTTTCCTCCTTTCCTCCTGATCCCTGATTCATGAACTATCCTCTCCTCCTCTCCTCCTGATCCCTGATTCATGAACTATCCTTTCCTCCTCACCTCCTGATCCCTGATTCCTGAACTATTCTCTCCTCCTCTCCTCCTGATCCCTGATTCATGAACTGCCCTTTCCTCCTCTCCTCCTGATCCCTGATTCATGAACTATTCTCTCCTCCTCTCCTTCTCTCCTCCTGATCCCTGATTCATGAACTATCCTTTACTCCTCTCCTACTGATCCCTGAATCATGAACTATTCTCTCCTCCTCTCCTCCTAATCGTTGATTCGTGAACTATTCTCTCCTCCTCTCCTCCTTTCCTCCTGATCCCTGATTCATGAACTATCCGCTCCTCCTCTCCTCCTCTCCTCCTGATCCCTGATTCATGAACTATCCTCTCCTCCTCTCCTCCTGATCCCTGATTCATGAACTATTCTCTCCTCCTCTCCTTCTCTCCTCCTGATCCCTGATTCATGAACTATCCTCTCCTCCTCTCCTCCTGATCCCTGATACATGAACTATCCTTTCCTCCTCTCCTCCTGATCCCTGATTCATGAACTATTCTCTCCTCCTTTCCTCCTGATCCCTGATTCATGAACTATTCTCTCCTCCTCTCCTCCTCTCCTCCTGATCCCTGATTCATTAACTATCCTTTCCTCCTCTCCTCCTGATCCCTGATTCATGAACTATTCTCTCCCCCTGATCCCTGATTCATGAACTATTCTCTCATCCTCTCCTCCTTTCCTCCTGATCCCTGATTCATGAACTATTCTCTCCTCCTCTCATCCTGATCCCTGATTCATGAACTATCGTCTCCTCCTCTCCTCCTTTCCTCCTGATCCCTGATTCATTAACTATTCTCTCCTCCTCTTATCCTGATCCCTGATTCATGAACTATCCTCTCCTCCTCTCCTCCTGATACCCGATTCATGAACTATCCTCTCCTCCTCTCCTCCTGATACCTGATTCATGAACTATCCTCTCCTCCTCTCCTCCTGATCCCTGATTCATGAACTACCCTCTCCTTCTCTCCTCCTGATCCCTGATTCATGAACTATTCTCTCCTCCTCTCCTCCTTTCCTCCTGATCCCTGATTCATGAACTATTCTCTCCTCCTCTCCTCCTTTCCTCCTGATCCCTGATTCATGAACTATTCTCTCCTCCTCTCCTCTTTTCCTCCTGATCCCTGATTCATGAATTATCCTCTCCTCTTTTTCTCCTGATCCCAGATTCATGAACTCTCCTCTCCTCCTCTCCTCCTGATCCCTGATTCATGAACTATTCTCTGCTCCTCTCATCCTGATCCCTGATTCATAAACTATCCTCTCTTCCTCTCCTTCTCTCCTCCTGATCCCTGATTCATGAACTATCCTTTCCTCCTCTCCTCCTGATCACTGATTCGTGAACTATTCTCTCCTCCTCTCCTCCTTTCCTCCTGATCCCTGATTCATGAACTATCCTCTCCTCCTCTCCTCCTGATCCCTGATTCATGAACTATCCTTTCCTCCTCACCTCCTGATCCCTGATTCCTGAACTATTCTCTCCTCCTCTCCTCCTGATCCCTGATTCATGAACTGCCCTTTCCTCCTCTCCTCCTGATCCCTGATTCATGAACTATTCTCTCCTCCTCTCCTTCTCTCCTCCTGATCCCTGATTCATGAACTATCCTTTACTCCTCTCCTACTGATCCCTGAATCAAGAACTATTCTCTCCTCCTCTCCTCCTAATCGTTGATTCGTGAACTATTCTCTCCTCCTCTCCTCCTTTCCTCCTGATCCCTGATTCATGAACTATCCGCTCCTCCTCTCCTCCTGATCCCTGATTCATGAACTATCCTTTCCTCCTCTCCTCCTGATCACTGATTCGTGAACTATTCTCTCCTCCTCTCCTACTTTCCTCCTGATCCCTGATTCATGAACTATCCTCTCCTCCTCTCCTCCTGATCCCTGATTCATGAACTATCCTTTCCTCCTCACCTCCTGATCCCTGATTCCTGAACTATTCTCTCCTCCTCTCCTCCTGATCCCTGATTCATGAACTGCCCTTTCCTCCTCTCCTCCTGATCCCTGATTCATGAACTATTCTCTCCTCCTCTCCTTCTCTCCTCCTGATCCCTGATTCATGAACTATCCTATACTCCTCTCCTACTGATCCCTGAATCATGAACTATTCTCTCCTCCTCTCCTCCTAATCGTTGATTCGTGAACTATTCTCTCCTCCTCTCCTCCTTTCCTCCTGATCCCTGATTCATGAACTATCCGCTCCTCCTCTCCTCCTCTCCTCCTGATCCCTGATTCATGAACTATCCTCTCCTCCTCTCCTCCTGATCCCTGATTCATGAACTATTCTCTCCTCCTCTCCTTCTCTCCTCCTGATCCCTGATTCATGAACTATCCTCTCCTCCTCTCCTCCTGATCCCTGATACATGAACTATCCTTTCCTCCTCTCCTCCTGATCCCTGATTCATGAACTATTCTCTCCTCCTTTCCTCCTGATCCCTGATTCATGAACTATTCTCTCCTCCTCTCCTCCTCTCCTCCTGATCCCTGATTCATTAACTATCCTTTCCTCCTCTCCTCCTGATCCCTGATTCATGAACTATTCTCTCCCCCTGATCCCTGATTCATGAACTATTCTCTCATCCTCTCCTCCTTTCCTCCTGATCCCTGATTCATGAACTATTCTCTCCTCCTCTCATCCTGATCCCTGATTCATGAACTATCGTCTCCTCCTCTCCTCCTTTCCTCCTGATCCCTGATTCATGAACTCTCATCTCCTCCTCTCCTCCTTTCTTCCTGATCCCTGATTCATGAACTATCGTCTCCTCCTCTCCTCCTGATCACTGATTCATGAACTATCCTCTCCTCCTCTCCTCCTGATCCCTGATTCATGAACTATTCTCTCCTCCTCTCATCCTGATCCCTGATTCATGAACTATCCTCTCCTCCTCTCCTCCTCTCCTCATGATCCCTGATTCATGAACTATCCTCTCCTCCTCTCCCCCTCTCCTCCTGATCCCTGATCCATGAACTATCCTTTCCTCCTCTCCTCCTCTCCTCCTGATCCCTGATTCATGAACTATTCTCTACTCCTTTCCTCCTTTCCTCCTGATCCCTGATTCATGAACTATCCTCTCCTCCTCCTTTCCTCCTGATCCCTGATTCATTAACTATCCTTTCCTCCTCTCCTCCTGATCCCTGATTCATGAACTATTCTCTCCCCCTGATCCCTGATTCATGAATTATCCTCTCCTCCTCCTTTCCTTCTGATCCCTGATTCATGAACTATCCTCTCCTCCTGATCCCTGATTCATGAACTATCCTTTCCTCCTGATATCCTGATTCATGAACCTATATATCCTCTGATCTTCGGTTCCAAGCAGAGTTCCTCTTTTGAGACTTGTCCCATTTCAAGTGTATCCGTCTCCGCCTCGTCTTCCACTTCTCCACTCCATTTCCACATGTGATCCAGCTGCTGCTATTCCCCAAGAACCAGACAAGGCATATATTCAACGACGCAGCCCCCGGAGACTGGCCTGACAGCATCAAAAAATATGGAATAATAGAAAACGAATGGAGGGAAAACAGCAACTGCAAGCAATTAACCACAGAATGACTTATTTATTTTATATCTGTGGCTTTATGGGCCCAAAACCTGTTGGGTGTGATTAAAATGGAGGACTACCAAACAGTGGCGGTGTGCAGCGTTCTGCCGTTCTCGCCGAATGAGAGATCTTTATTCTAAGGTAAAGGTAAATTGGATTTGTAAATTTGGTGCCGCATGCAGATAATGTATTTAGGAGGACAATACACAGCCATAATCTCCTGCTTGAGTTGGATACAAACATTTTTTTGTGTTTACTTTTCTATTGTTTAACTTTGAGACGTAAGCTAACACCTGAATGGACAAAAAATGTAATAGAAAATGTTTCTACACCAATGTTGTTATTGTGAAGCCCAGCTTGGATAAAAGAGCTCAGTAACCCAGCTATCCTTTCAGGAATGGTTAAATACATGTGTCCAGGATCCAATGACACAGTCAGCATTTTTATCCAGAAGGCCAATACTTATCTTGTCCAATAACATTTTTAAGCCCATTTTGTTATAAAATTACAAGTATATTTTAATATTTACGATTCATAAGAGCAAAAGCTATTGATCTGTTACTTGGCCCTTGTCCCATAGTTATTCTAACAGAGCACTGGGGGTTATTCCCTGCCTGAGCAGGCCTGGGCGGTGTCCCAAATGGCACCCTATTCCCTTTGTGGTGCACTACTTTTTTTAAACCAGGAACCATAGGGCTCTTTTCAAAACAAGTGCACTATATAGAGAATATGGTGCCTTTTGAGACACACTGCAGCTCTTTCCTATTCTCTCCTGCCCTTGAGAAGGAGCACCCTTCACTGTGTGAGCAGATTTTCTTTTCGACAGAATGGAATGGAAGACAGGAAAAGAGAGGCAGGCAGTGTCAAGTACTCTGGTGGTGAGCCTCTTCAATGCAAGCCATCAGGCGTTTACTACTCCATGTACACTTGATTCATATCACATTGGCACGCTATATGGCAACCCACGCATTTCCTTTATAAGCCAGCAGCAGAACCAAGGGTGGAGATGGGGGAATGCGGGGAGAGTTACAGGGCTAGGGAGGGGGAGTAATATGGATAGTGGATACACTATGAAAAAGGATAGAATTTTGTTTTAACAGGAGAAGGCCACGTTGGACAGTGTTTTGGAGCCTGAGGCTCTTCTCAGGCAGCATTGGGCGGAGATTTACAACGGGGGTTTTATGTTTTTGAAGGCGCCTGCTGAGAATAAATGAGCATTTCCTCCTTCAACACTTTGAATATGACCACATGGAATACTGTCGGGTGTCTTAAGGCTAACTCCCAGTCCACCCTGTCATAACTCAGACCCATAAGCTTCCATACGCGCATGTCTGTGTGCTCTGAGGATAGAACCTTTAAGCACTCCCTTTTAGAGCGAGGCAATATCTCAAAATGAGGCAGATTGTTCCATCCTTCCATCTCCATTAACAGCTGTCCCGAAATACACTCAGGTTTTATATTTATGTCAGGCAGAGAATAAAGTCATGTTGTTGGTAACAGTCTGAATATTTAGGGTATTATTCATTCTTAGTAACAGTGTGCTGCATATTTAAAGTATGATTCATTAACACACTCACTAGGAGGAAGCAATAATGGGCCCTGGTCAGAAACAGTGCACTGAACACCCTGGTTGAATGGTGCTCTAACAACTCTGCAGAATGATTTACATGTGGGTGATTGTATTCTGTGCTGATGGCATTGGGACACCTGGGACGAGGAGGAAGATTAAAGAGGAAGATTGACAGCTGGGGATTTTTTTCCTTATTATCTACAGTACCAGTCAAAAGTTTGGACACAAATTAAAATATATTTTATATTTGAGATTCTTCAAAGCAGCCACCCTTTTCCTTGATGACAGCTTTGCACACTATGGGCATTCTCTCAACCAGCTTCATGAGGTTGTCACCTGGAATGCATTTCAATTAATTGGTGCGCCTGTCAAAAGTTTAGACACACCTACTCATTCTTTATTTTTACTATTTTCTATGTTGTATAATACTATTGAAGACATCAAAACTATGAAATAACACATATGGAATCATGGAGTAACCAAATATATTTTAGATTTTCTATTCTTCAAAGTAGCCACCCTTTGCCTTGATGACAGCTTTGCACACTCTTGGCATTCTCTCAACCAGCTTCACCTAGAATGATTTTACAACAGTCTTGAAGGAGTTCCCACATATGCTGAACACTTGTTGGCTGCATTTCCTTCACTCTGCAGTCCAACTCATCCCAAACCATCTCAATTGGGTTGAGTTTGGGTGATTGTGGAGGCCAGGTCATCTGATGCAGCACTCTGTCACTCTCTTGGTCAAATAGCTCTTACACAGCCTGGAGGTGTGTTTTGGGTCATTGTCCTATTGAAAAAGAAATGTTAGTTCCACTAAGCGCAAACCAGATAGGATGGCGTATCGCTGTAGAATGGTGTTGTAGCCATGTTGGTTAAGTGTGCCTTGAATCGGGGTGGCAGGTAGCCTAGTGGTGCGAGCATTGGACTAGTAACCGAAAGGTTGCAAAATCAAATCCCAGAGCTGACAAGGTAAAAATCTGTTGTTCTGCCCCTGAACAAGGCAGTTAACCCACTGTTCCTAGGTTGTCATTGAAAATAAGAATTTGTTCTTAACTGCCTTGCCGAGTAGTTAAATTAAATTAAATTCTAAAGAAATCACAGACAGTGTCACCAGCAAAGCAAATCTCAAATTTAGACTCATCAGACCAATGGACACATTTCATAGTTTTGATGTCTTCACTGTTATTGTACAATGTAGAAAATAATAAATAAAGTATATTATGAATGAGTAGGTGTGTCCATAGTTTTGACTGGTAGTGTACTGGAATTGGTTATCTAAACAGTGATGCTGCTACATAGAGATTCAAACAATTATACTGTTTACCTGTAAATAGAAAATGTTTCTATTGCAGCTTCTTTCTCAGCTGTGCCAATAGTAGAGAAAAGAATAGCATTATAACTAACATCGAACCAACATGTTAGTTCATTCACAGTTCACTCAGAACTATTTTATTAGATGATATTGAACCTTTATTTAACTAGGCAAGTCAGTTAAGAACAAAATCGTATTTACAGTGACGGCCTACCAAAAGGCAAAAGGCCTCCTGTGGGGACGGGGGCTAGCATTAAAAATATAGGACGAAACACACATCACGACAAGAGAGACACCACAACACTACATGAAGAAATCAAATCAAATCAAATCACATTTTATTTGTCACATACACATGGTTAGCAGGTGTTAATGCGAGTGTAGCGAAATGCTTGTTCTTCTAGTTCCGACAATGCAGTAATAACCAACGAGTAATCTAACTAACAATTCCAAAACTACTACCTTATACACAAAAGTTTAAAGGGATAAAGAATATGTACATAAAGATATATGAATGAGTGATGGTACAGAGCGGCATAGGCAAGATGCAGTAGATGGTATCGAGTACAGTATATACGTATACATATGAGATTAATAATGTAGGGTATGTAAACATTATTAAGTAGCATTGTTTAAAGTGGCTAGTGATATATTTTACATCAATTCCCATCAATTCCCATTATTAAAGTGGCTGGAGTTGAGTCAGTGTGTTGGCAGCAGCCACTCAATGTTAGTGGTGGCTGTTTAATAGTCTGATGGCCTTGAGATAGAAGCTGTTTTTCAGTCTCTCGGTCCCAGCTTTGATGCACCTGTACTGACCTCGCCTTCTGGATGATAGCGGGGTGAACAGGCAGTGGCTCGGGTGGTTGTTGTCCGTGATGATCTTTATGGCCTTCCTGTGACATCGGGTGGTGTAGGTGTCCTGGAGGGCAGGTAGTTTGCCCCCGGTGATGAATTGTGCAGACCTCACTACCCTTAAATCAAATCAAATCAAATCCAATTTTATTTGTCACATACACATGGTTAGCAGATGTTAATGCGAGTGTAGCGAAATGCTTGTGCTTCTAGTTCCGACAATGCAGTAATAACCAACGAGTAATCTAGCTAACCTCTGGAGAGCCTTACGGTTGTGGGCGGAGCAGTTGCCGTACCATGCGGTGATACAGCTCGACAGGATGCTCTCGATTGTGCATCTGTAGAAGTTTGTGAGTGCTTTTGGTGACAAGCCAAATTTCTTCAGCCTCCTGAGGTTGAAGAGGCGCTGCTGCGCCTTCTTCACAATGCTGTCTGTGTGGGTGGAACAATTCAGTTTGTCTGTGATGTGTACGCCGAGGAACTTAAAACTTACTACCCTCTCCACTACTGTCCCATCGATGTGGATAGGGGGGTGTTTCCTCTGCTGTTTCCTGAAGTCCACAATCATCTCTTTAGTTTTGTTGACGTTGAGTGTGAGGTTATTTTCCTGACACCACACTGCGAGGGCCCTCACCTCCTCCCTGTAGGCCGTCTCGTCGTTGTTGGTAATCAAGCCTACCACTGTTGTGTCGTCCACAAACTTGATGATTGAGTTGGAGGCGTGCGTGGCCACGCAGTCGTGGGTGAACAGGGAGTACAGGAGAGGGCTCAGAACGCACCCTTGTGGGGCCCCAGTGTTGAGGATCAGCGGGGTGGAGATGTTGTTACCTACCCTCACCACCTGGGGGCGGCCCGTCAGGAAGTCCAGTACCCAGTTGCACAGGGCGGGGTCGAGACCCAGGGTCTCGAGCTTGATGACGAGTTTGGAGGGTACTATGGTGTTAAATGCTGAGCTGTAGTTGATGAACAGCATTCTCACATAGGTATTCCTCTTGTCCAGATAGGTTAGGGCAGTGTGCAGTGTGGTTGAGATTGCATCATCTGTGGACCTATTTGGGCGGTAAGCAAATTGGAGTGGGTCTAGGGTGTCAGGTAGGGTGGAGATGATATGGTCCTTGACTAGTCTCTCAAAGCACTTCATGATGACGGAAGTTAGTGCTACGGGGGGCGGTAGTCGTTTAGCTCAGTTACCTTAGCTTTCTTGGGAACAGGAACAATGGTGGCCCTCTTGAAGCATGTGGGAACAGCAGACTGGGATAGGGATTGATTGAATATGTCCGTAAACACACCAGCCAGCTGGTCTGCGTATGCTCTGAGGGCGCGGCTGGGGATGCCGTCTGGGCCTGCAGCCTTGCAAGGGTTAACACGTTTAAATGTTTTACTCACATCGGCTGCAGTGAAGGAGAGTCTGCATGTTTTGGTTGGGGGCCGTGTCAGTGGCACTGTATTGTCCTCAAAGCGGGCAAAAAAGTTATTTAGTCTGCCTGGGAGCAAGACATCCTGGTCCGTGACTGGGCTGGTTTTCTTTTTGTAATCCGTGATTGACTGTAGACCCTGCCACATGCCTCTTGTGTCTGAGCCGTTTGTATTCGGTCATGTTTCCGGTCACCTTGCCCTGATTAAAAGCAGTGGTTCGAGCTTTCAGTTTCACGCGAATGCTGCCATCAATCCACGGTTTCTGGTTTGGGAATGTTTTAATCATTGCTATGGGAACGACATCTTCAACACACGTTCTAATGAACTCGCTCACCGAATTAGCGTATTCGTCAATGTTGTTGTTTGACGCAATACGAAACATATCCCAGTCCATGTGATGAAAGCAGTCTTGGAGCGTGGAATCAGATTGGTCGGACCAGCGTTGAACAGACCTCAGCGCGGGAGCTTCTTGTTTTAGCTTCTGTCTGTAGGCAGGGAGCAACAAAATGGAGTCGTGGTCAGCTTTTCCGAAAGGAGGGCGGGGCAGGGCCTTATATGCGTCGCGGAAGTTAGAATAGCAGTGATCCAAGGTTTTACCAGCCCTGGTTGCGCAATCGATATGCTGATACAATTTAGGGAGTCTTGTTTTCAGATTAGCCTTGTTAAAATCCCCAGCTACAATGAATGCAGCCCCAGGATGTGGTTTCTGTGGATTCCAGTTTGCAAAGAGTCAAATAAAGTTCGTTCAGAGCCATCGATGTGTCTGCTTGGGGGGGAATATATACGGCTGTGATTATAATCGAAGAGAATTCCCTTGGTAGATAATGCGGTCGACATTTGATTGTGAGGAATTCTAAATCAGGTGAACAGAAGGACTTGAGTTCCTGTATGTTGTTGTGACCACACCACGTCAGAGAGACCTAAGACAACAACATAGCATGGCAGCAACACATGACAGCACAGATGGTAGCAACACCGCATGACAACAATAACACCACATTACATTGATATGTTTCTGTGATGTTGAAAACATCGGAAGTACATGGAGAGTTACTATATGGATGAAAACACCATGTGTGCCACAGACCTGGGCTTCAAATATAAAAAAAGATCTATCCAAAGTCTTGGAACGTTTGCTTGCCTTCTGCCTAAAGTGCCAGATGGGCAGGGTTTGCAGTTTTTTTTTAACTTTCCTGTTTGTTTCTTAAGCCAGGCAAGCTCAAACAGACACAGATACACTATGTGAATCGATGTAGGTATTTGTAACCCGGTTCTGGTGTACAGTATATCACCAGGATAACAGTCCACACTCGTGAACCCCAAATATTTGCAATACCAGACTGTTAAACTGTGGTCTAGGACTAATAGGACTTAGTTTTTCTCTCAGGATTTTATTCAGGAGATGTTGTTTTTCTCTCAGGATTTTATTCAGGAGATGTTGTTTTTCTCTCAGGATTTTATTCAGGAGATGTTGTTTTTCTCTCAGGATTTTATTCAGGAGATGTTGCAGACAGTCAATCATCTCTAAATCCTACACACTTCTTCTTGTAAATTCACCCTGCTTCCAGCCCTGTGGGTAGTAATGCTTGCACGATCACGACATCCTCTTTTTGTTCCACTGCAAGGCAATGAAGGCATGCAGCTGTGCTGGGGTGGCAGACATCTGTCAAATATCCTATAATTTTCCCTGTATTTTCACAGTTGTTTGCGCTTTGATATCAACAAAGGAAAATAAATAAATAAATGTAATTCAGTTAAAGGAACAACAGTGCTCTTTTCTTGCCGACAAGCAAATTCTGTTCTGACAGTGTCGCCATTTTGATCATCCCTGGACTGATTTTGTATTGTTTCACTCTCCTGTTTCTAGGTAGACCCCTTGATTTCAGGCCCTTCTCTAACATTGCATAATAGTTATTTTCAAGGGGATAAAAAGTCCATGATTTCAGGCCTATTATACGGATATCTACGTTTGAATGAGGGCTGAGGGCTATTATAGGGGGAGAATAACAAGTCCTTTCATTTAGCCAACCTTCCCTCTGTTTATACTGATTTATCCCACCCTGGTTTATCCTTCCCTCTGTCTGTTGATTTCCTTTGACTTTTTCACCACATACTGTATATGTCATCTCTCAGCGAGTGACATTTGTTCTTCTCCTCTCCAAAAGCAGACAGTCATAACTATTATGACCCAGAGTGATTTATTGAATATTGCTGCTAGACCTTCAGGCCATTTAGGCCTTGAAAGGGATAACACAGGCAGGAATGACATCCCGAACACATGACATACTGTAAGAGTGTATCCATTTTCCTATGTCAGACAAGTGCACAATATTGCCATCTTTTTAAAATCAGAACTGAATTATAAGGCAACGTTTATTATGCCTGTTTCACATAGGTATTACTAGATAATAAAAAGGTTGGCCTCATAGTGGAACTGCTAAGACAGTCAGAAATATGAGTGTGATCAAAACAGCACAACAGGTATGGCTGAGCTGCCACTGTCCTAAAGCATTAGGACTGATGGGCCACATCCAGTCAAACCAAGATTAGGCCTCAGGGTCAAAAGCTGAGGATCTAGGAGAGATGATAGATCTGTGGACTAGATGGGAGGCCAAATAGGTCAGAAATCCTACTTAATCCTAACATTCAATCTTGGGACTCAAATTGAGAGGTTCAAAGCTTCAAAGAGAGAGTACACAGACATGCTCAAGGATAAATATAGGTGCACAAAGGGAGTGTCTAAGAGCTGTGGGAAGTGCAGCGCTTGGTGAATGGAAGCAACATTGGTCCAATAAATCAGAGCGGGTAGGAGGCAAAAAACTGCCAGAAATAGCTCTGTTTGCGTACCAAATGGCACCCTATTCCCGCTGTAGTGCACTACTCTTGACAGAGTAATGCACTATATAAGGAATAGGGTGCCATTTGGGATGTAGCCTCTGTGAGAGCAGAGAAGCAGACAGAGCCCAGTCAAGTCAATGGAGACTCGAAGGGGATGTCAGTCTTCCATCATGCAATATGGCCAAGGGGTAGGCTACACACCGACTAACCTTAATGAGAAGAAGACTGTTATTGGGCTTCTCCCCCTCTCCATGGAAAGAAGCACCCCCAACTTACTTTCAGAGGAAAATCTTTACCTAACAATGCATTTACATTCTCTCTGAAAACAAGACAGAAATATTGCTTGTGTACCATAAAAAAACAAGAATATTCCAATGTTCATTCCATGGAAATCTCTTCAACATGTATTTTTAACTATCACAGGGGAACACAAAATACCTGCAAAAGTTATTTCTTATGCAAATGGGTGAGCATGCTTGCAAACCTGGCAAGCACAGCCATGAGAACATAATGACAGATATAAATGAGGTACGGGAGGAGAAAAGAGAGGCTGCAGTTGGGTTAAACAGGATTCAGAGGACGGAGTGGTATCATCTCATTATTCTGTTGGCTCCCTGAGTGTCAGTCAGCATGCCAGCTACCACCAAACCACAGTATTTATTGCCTGCATGGTTGCTCCCTTGGAGCTTTCTATTTCTCTTTATGCTCTCTCTCTCTCTTTCTCTCTCTCTCTCACTGTGTGTGTGTGTCTACTCCACACTCTCATATACACATTACCGGTGGCTAAACCATCCCATTGTGTATGTTAGGGTTTATACAGGGTATACAGTATTTTGTATGGTTATTCCAGCTGTTGTGTATTTTCAGGGACAACCCAGTTTCCTTCAGAAATGACAGAGACATGAAAGGTGTATAGAATGCTAGTCTACTAATACATGTACAGTTCAGCTGTGGTTCTGACATCTCTCTTCACTGGCCTTTTCTGATTTTGCTAAATCATTTAAAGACGTACAGCTAAAATAAACCTTTGAAACACACCGTGATTATAAACTTACATATCACTTAATTTTATGGCAAAACTCACCGCTTTGTCAGCGTTTTAATAAAAGCATTACAGTAAATCTCACTCCAAATAAGTGACGGTTCCAAAAGGTTAATGTAGCTTGACACTAGAGTGTTCTGGTTCTGTAGTTCTGCTCATTGTCAGGCAACACAGACAGTTCAGCTGCATTGGACCCGTTGGGACAGAGTCACGCTAGAAGACAGCCCAGCTCTGGACCCTCCTCCCTGGCTAACTAATCCTCATTATTAATCACACCCAGAAAACAAAACATTTAACCTATGCACCACAGGTTCCATCACATGTTGTGTCAACAGTCAACACCACACTTCTTTTAGCGGGGAATAGAAAGGATCCGGCTTCTATAGCAGATTCGTCAGTCACACGAGATCAGAGCGGAGCTGCCACCGCATTCCCAGGCCTGGAACGTGGCCACGTTGAAAGAGTTCCCGAGTCGTTAACGAACAGCGCCAGCAGCACATTCTTCCCCAGTTTAATTGTGCGTGAATAATGGATCTAATTCCATCAAAATATAATAATTGATCTCGTTCTAATGGCCTGTTCTATTTCTATGGCGCTAGCGTCCCCTATTCACTGTAGTGCATTCTGTCATATCGACCCCTACTGGTGACGTAAGAGGAACTACATGTGACGACAACACTGGAGGGAAAAATCTAATATTAACCGGATTACTGCTATGCCTTTCCGAGCCATGTTCTCATTCACAGAAAAGTATCATGGGAGAGCGGTTTTTGATCCACACAACATGCCCCGCAGCCTCAGATGTCTGAATGGGGACGTTGTGTCCCAGAAGACAACAACATCAGAAACAAAGAGGACATTTACCTCTATAGTCTTAGACAGACCACTAGGAGGTAATAGAGAATTGGTAAACTTGCGTTTGTACCTTTAATCCAGGATCCTTTCATGTCACAATGACAAAGGTTTTTGTTACGGTGGAATGTTCAATCAAAGGAATGACTTTCCGTTTAAAGAAATAGCTTCCACACGAGAAGGGGAGCTTAAGCCCCACCCTCCTCAACATATATATCAACGAATTGGCGAGGGCACTAGAACAGTCTGCATGACCTGGCCTCAACCTGGCCGCACTTCCTAACCTCTTGCCAAATGTATGACCATATTAGAGACAGATTTTTCCTTCAGATTACACACATACACAAATAATTCAATAACCTGTTGCCACAAGAAAAGCTCAACCATTGAAGAACAAACACTATTGTAAATACAACCCATGTTGATTTATTTTCCCTTTTGTACTTTTTCCTTTTAAGAGCCAATAAAGCCCTTAAATTGAAATTGAAATTGAAATTGAGAGCGAGAGAGGGAGAGCGAGGGAGAGGGAGAGAGAGAGAGGGAAAGAGAGAGATTCTCAGTGAAGCCAGACACATCCATACAGTTGCATTCCCTGTGTCCAAAACAACCCTAAATGAAATTACACATGAGAAGGGGGTAGAGAGAGAGAGAGAGAGACACAGACACAGACACAGACACAGACACAGACACAGACACCCATACAATACGCCCATTCCCTGTGTGCAAAATAACCCTTTTAGTGAGGCGGTTCCTGTTGTGATCTCATCTGGCTCTGGTGACTGACAGGTGGCACATCTAAAATCCAACATATGTGCATAACATGCCTAACACTTTTACAATTAAATAACTATAATAATTAATACTTAGCAAATTCGAATTAAATTGTAATTAAGTTATGAGCACTGGGACTGTACCTGAAAGGTAATTAACGCCACTTTGATCATTGAAATGTATATTTATAAAAATACTGCATGCCTAGCTCTACTGTGAAGATAACTACGTAACTTGACTTCTGTCTACTCGCTATTCTGCCTTAACCTATTTCTGGTCTCAGATGACCAATTTACAAATGGTCATTGAAGGGATGCATTTTCTGTTTTTCTGTTTGGTTAATCTACAGTATGTAAATGGTCAGTGGGTTCAGATATGTTTATCTCATCAGGAGCTCTTCTCTTATCTGCGTCTGGCTTAGGCATTTTCTTTAAATGTGTTTGTCTGTCAGTGAGGAAAACACGTGCCATTCACTTTACACTCTTTCTCTGTTTCTCTCACTCTTTCTGTCCATCTCTCTCTCTCAGTTTCCCTGTTTCTCTCTCTGTTTCTCTCCCTCCCTCTGGACAGCTCAGTAAGTAAGGTCTAAATTACACAACTATTAACTAATCACTAGATGGGGTGTGGCCTATGTCTTTTTATGGGCAGTAAAGCAATCTGCAGTGGATCTTCGAAGCTAATTTCCAAGGTCTGCCTAGGTGAGATACACTGCACAGATCCAACTAAGATCTTTCCTTTTCTGTGGAGAAGTAGAAACAATTCAGTCTTGATGCATTTTTGTTTCTGATGATACTGTAGATGCAAATAAATCAGGGCTATTTAGCAGTGTTGGAAAGTCTCGGGGGACATTTGATTGTAGAAAACGAATGATGAAGAATGGCCATCGGTTGTGTTGCATGGATTAGAAGAGAAGGCAATAAATCCATCTCAGCCAGAAGCTGTTTGGTGTTCACCAGCAGGCCAGTGTATTTTTCTTTATCACATTGTATTTCTTGCAATAAAACAACGCTGCAAGTGTGGCAAAAGTAGAGCTTATCTTTTTAAGACATCATAAATCAACTTCTCTCCTCACATTCTTCCATTGGCACTAAAATATACCTTGGATGGTCCAGGAAAATGTTGATAACCACATGAAAACACTTGGCATTAGGGTGAGCATGCCACAAATGAAATGATGTCATTCTAGACTTGAGCCAAGTTTTGTACGTCTTTAATGATCACAGACACGTTGGTGTATTTTTGAGAGTTTGATAGGCTGATAATAACATTTTGTGAACTGCTATAATTTATTTTTGCAGACATTTGCTAGGAGGTCCTACCTGGAGTTTCATAGTTAGTGTGAGGGAACGTGCATTGTATTACTTTTGAGTTAGCTAATATGATTTAGAATGGATAAAACAATTTGTTTAAAAAATCCGTGAAAAATAACAATGGTCATTCATTCTATATTGGCAAAGCAAAAACATTATATTCCTAATTGTTTCAAATGATTTTACTCACTTTGATAAAGTCCAGCATATTACAACAGATAAAAACATACAAATAACTAGGAGCATTCCATCTATTATGGCAAATAACTAGGACCATTCCATCTATTATGGCAAATAACTAGGACCATTCCATCTATTATGGCAAATAACTAGGACCATTCCATCTATTATGGCAAATAACTAGGACCATTCCATCTATTATGGTAAATAACTAGGACCATTCCATCTATTATGGTAAATAACTAGGACCATTCCATCTATTATGGCAAATAACTAGGACCATTCCATCTATTATGGCAAATAACTAGGACCATTCCATCTATTATGGCAAATAACTAGGACCATTCCATCTATTATGGCAAATAACTAGGACCATTCCATCTATTATGGCAAATAACTAGGACCATTCCATCTATTATGGCAAATAACTAGGACCATTCCATCTATTATGGCAAATAACTAGGAGCATTCCATCTACGCAGACGACACCATTCTATATACTTCCGGCCCGTCCTTGGACACTGTGCTATCTAACCTCCAAACGAGCTTCAATGCCATACAGCACTCCTTCCGTGGCCTCCAACTGCTCTTAAACGCTAGTAAAACCAAATGCATGCTTTTCAACCGTTCGCTGCCTGCACCCGCACGCCTGACCAGCATCACCACCCTGGATGGTTCCGACCTTGAATATGTGGACATCTATAAGTACCTAGGTGTCTGGCTAGACTCTAAACTCTCCTTCCAGACCCATATCAAACATCTCCAATCGAAAATCAAATCAAGAGTCGGCTTTCTATTCCGCAACAAAGCCTCCTTCACTCACGCCGCCAAACTTACCCTAGTAAAACTGACTATCCTACCGATCCTCGACTTCGGCGATGTCATCTACAAAATTGCTTCCAACACTCTACTCAGCAAACTGGATGCAGTTTATCACAGTGCCATCCGTTTTGTCACTAAAGCACCTTATACCACCCACCACTGCGACTTGTATGCTCTAGTCGGCTGGCCCTCGCTACATATTCGTCGCCAGACCCACTGGCTCCAGGTCATCTACAAGTCCATGCTAGGTAAAGCTCCGCCTTATCTCAGTTCACTGGTTACGATGGCAACACCCATCCGTAGCACGCGCTCCAGCAGGTGTATCTCACTGATCATCCCTAAAGCCAACACCTCATTTGGCCGCCTTTCGTTCCAGTTCTCTGCTGCCTGTGATTGGAACGAATTGCAAAAATCGCTGAAGTTGGAGACTTTTATCTCCCTCACCAACTTCAAACATCTGCTATCTGAGCAGCTAACCGATCGCTGCAGCTGTACATAGTCTATTGGGAAATAGCCCACCCATTTTCACCTACCTCATCCCCATACTGTTTTTATTTATTTATTTTTCTGCTCTTTTGCACACCAATATCTCTATCTCTACCTTTACATAACCATCTGATCATTTATCACTCCAGTGTTAATCTGCATAATTGTAATTATTTGCATACCTTCTCATGCCTTTTGCACACAATGTATATATAGACTCCCCTTTTTTCTACTGTGTTATTGACTTGTTAATTGTTTACTCCATGTGTAACTTTGTGTTGTCTGTTCACACTGCTATGCCTTATCTTGGCCAGGTCGCAGTTGCAAATGAGAACTTGTTCTCAACTAGCCTACCTGGTTAAATAAAGGTGAAATAAAAAAAATAAAAATAAAATTTATGGCAAATAACTAGGACCATTCCATCTATTATGGCAAATAACTAGGACCATTCCATCTATTATGGCAAATAACTAGGACCATTCCATCTATTATGGCAAATAACTAGGACCATTCCATATATTATGGTAAATAACTAGGACCATTCCATCTATTATGGCAAATTGAAAACAGCGTATTCCAAATTCTCTCCAATTACTTCACCATCTTTGATTGAAGTAGTGTTTAGTACAACCAATTAAAATGAACATAAAACATGTCAAGATCTTTAGAATAATTCATAGAAGATAAATGAAGAAAATAATCCAGTAGATTGAACCCAGAACCTTGTATGCAGACATGTATGTTGACTCAGTATAAGCCTTTCTATATATGATAATGCATCTGTGGATCATAACTCATGAGCTTTGATATCCTCCTCTTTCAAGAAAAACTTGCTCACATTCTTTTAGTGTGTGCTTTCAATTATTACCAGGAGAGAAGACCTTTCCCAAGAATCCCCTCTTACCCTCCCTCCCTTTCCATCTCGAAGACGGAGTGATGTGCTTTTCTAACGGTTTCTCCTTTTCTCCTCTATCACTCATCATCTCAACCTGACAGTGAATGGCAAAGACAGGCAGAGGCAGCAGATTTCATTATATATCAACATCATGAGAAAACTACCTCATTGTAATCAAAGGTTCTATCTCTCTGAACATGGCAGACATCTTGAAAAAGTTTCTGGGGAACTTTTCATTTTCAATAAGAGTTTTCATTAATACAGTTTGGTACCAAATGAGATAGCATTACTGGAGTTTTAAAGAGAACAATTTGTAATGTGAATTAAACGTACCAACATTTTGTCAAATGCTGAATAAATGTGAAAAATATTAATCAAAAGATCAAAAAAACTTGCTGATATGCATGTAAAAATAAAAATAAAAATTCACCCTTTGTCCTGAATGAAACATTTCCCTATGGTATCATTGAGGAAGTAGACTTATACTTGCGGCTGGTAGAAATGGGAAAAGTGATTAAATAAACATTTGTGGCTAGAGATTAGCCGAGAAGCATTATGATTCCCTTCTGCACTGAGCTTTCCAGTATAGTCTTTTGGGTGTTGGACTAACTGGGCTGCATTTGGATGTAGTGGGGTGTGGATAAGCAGTGGAGAACAGAGGAGCTAGGAGCACGGTCCGGTGATCACAGACACACAGAACTAAAACAAGCACCAGAGCTGGGAAGAGAGTCTCAGAAATAGCATCACAAGAGTTTGGTGTGTGAAATAAAAGACAAACATTGAGGGTGTGAGATGGCAAAAGAGAAATAGAGAGAGAGAAAGAGAACAGTGTCAGTGTACAGAGAGGACGCTAGTTATTTCATGACAAGCCCCCGGTCTCTCGTTAAATAGGTAACTGAGGAGCATGCTCTGGTTCTGGGACAGAGAACTCAAGCCGGGCCGCTATACTGCTCTGACAAGCTTGTTCAACGGCACCCGAGGGCCTGTTCGCCAATGACTATGGTTAATAATGCTCAACCGATCATTTTATTGTTGATTGTTATCTTAGGCTGAGTTGATGCATGTTAGAGCTGCAATGTAGAGAACAATAGCTTTTAATCAATTGTTTTTAACCAACTAAAACCAATACATTTATCAAGTGTGGAGAGTATATAGAGATTTTATACCACAACATTGGTGCATATTTTCCATTGCTACCAATGGAAATTGGTATCATATTGATTTTGGCAGAGACAATTCCACTGTATAAACAGTGTTCACATAGCAGTAGCCTAAATTAGATTACAATTGTTAAAGTATACAAACCGTTTTAATAATATTTTTGTACTTTTGACAAAATGTTTCTAAAAACTCTAAATTGTCTTCAGCACCCACTTTTGTTTAGTTCTCAAAAACGTATCCAGAAGAAATAGCCCCCACACAGACAGGAGATTAAGAAGGTTTAACAAAGAATATTGATCCGTTCGTCTGCATCTCAAATGGCACCCTATTCCCTACATAGTGTACTACTTTTGACCAGAGCCCTATCAGTCCTAGTCAGAAGTAGCGCACTATATAGGGAATAGGGTGCTGTTTGGATGCAAACTTCCTTTTAAGTCACCAGGACAGGCCCTAGGGTTCATAATCAATAGAATAGAAAAAACGCATCTGGGGATGATTGTTCCTGGTGTTCCAAAATGTGCCGAAATGTCAGTTACGTATAGGTGGCCACGTAAAACGCAATCAATTAGGAGTAGGAAAATCAATTCCCATTGAGGGATTATCCGGACAGAGAGACTTGGAAAGGGGAAGCATAATCAGTCAGAATTATAAATGTCTCACAATTGTTAATGAATTGTTCAGAGAAATGAATTATAATTTGCAACCAGACAGTTATACTCTCTGATAGACTTGTGTAAGACTGGGGAAGCCTTTTAGTTAGGCAAAGTCTTGTTCTTATGGCTGGAATGAGAACTAAGCTTTCAAATCTGACTGTATCAGTGTTTTCCTCAGTTTTATCAGAGGCTGACAGATCCGTTGTGCCCTTTTCCTCCCAACCTCATGATAGCCTGTACAGTACATAGATGTACATAGAACATCTGCTCATTAATCAAAAGATATCTATGTATGACGCATAGAACATATATCTATGTACAGTATGTCGCACAGAACATCTGCTCATTAATCAAAATATATCTATGGTTGACATCCTCACAGTTTTCTACATTGATTCAACGTCATCACATAACATTTTGTTGAAATGACGTGGAAACAACGTTGATTCAACCAGTTCTTGCCCAATGGGTAAAACGTGTCTGAACTCCTGCAACTCTCAGTTGGCTGGGCTCCGCACTTGAGCCATCAAACCCTCGTAACTTATCCAGAATGCCAGATCATGCCTGGTGTTAAACCTTCCGAAGTTCTCCCATGTAACCCCGCTCCTCGGCACACTGACTGGCTTCCACTTCAAGACCATGGTGCTTGCCTACAGAGCAGCAAGGGGAACTGCCCCTCCCTACCTTCAGGCTATACTCAAACCCTATACCCCAACCTGAGCACTCTGATCTGCCACCTATGGTCTCTTGGCCCTCCCATCCATACAGGGGGTCAGCTCCCGCTCAGTCCAGTCAATGCTCTTCTCTGTCCTGGAACCCCAATGTTGGAACAAGCTTCCCCCTAACATCAGGCCAGGGGAGTCCCTGCCCATCTTCAGAAAATGTCCTCTCTTCTTTCTCATGTCAGGGGAGACAGGGGAGAGAGAGAGAGAGAGAGAGAGAGAGAGGGAGAGAGGAGAGAGGCTTGTGTTGCTTCTATACAGAATGCAAGTATTGAAAGATGAGGTGCCTCACGAATAACAAATATGTGCAGATATGTTCATGAAGGTGATGAAATTCTCTGGCACAAGCAATTGTGTTTCCACAAAGACCCAAATGAACATACTCAACAAAATCTACCTTTAACCACAAGAATATGGCTGAATTTCATCTTAGTGCTCACTGAAAATAAGCATTTTAGATTGGATACATTAGGTGCTTTGTGTCAATTCTGGAGTATGAAAGCATGGTTGCTGCAGCTATACAAGCAAATTGCCTCTGTGTAGGAGTATATTTGGGCTTCTGAATGGCGCAGCGGTCTAAGGCACCACATCTCAGTACAAGGAGCATCATTACAGTCCCTGGTTTGAATCCAGGCTGAATCACATCGCGCCGTGATTGGGAGACCCATATGGCAGTACACAATCGGCCCAGCGTTGTCTGGGTTTGGCCAGGGTAGGCTGTCATTACAAGTAAGAATTTGTTCTTCGTTAAATAAAAAGTATTTGTCCCTATGAGAAAGAACAGCTAGGCTGGGTTCTGAGTCTGTCCATCACGTTTTCATGATAAACATATTTCTGACATTTTTTTACTTGAATGAATTTTACACCTTTCACAAATAGAAAAATCCCTCGAAGTAAAATCACAACAATGCATAGAACTCCCTCATTTGGAGAAAAATGACATCTGAATCATACGCTATGTCTCTACTCTGATAAGCTCTGCATTGGATCAAGTGTAATCGCAGCCTGCTATTTTTGTATTTTTAATTTCACCTTTATTTAACCAGGTAGGCTAGTTGAGAACACCTTTATTTAACCAGGTAGGCTAGTTGAGAACACCTTTATTTAACCAGGTAGGCTAGTTGAGAACACCTTTATTTAACCAGGTAGGCTAGTTGAGAACACCTTTATTTAACCAGGTAGGCTAGTTGAGAACAAGTTCTCATTTACAACTGCGATCTGGCCAAGATAAAGCAAAGCAGTTTGACACATACAACAACACAGAGTTACACATGGAATAAACAAACATACAATCAATAATACAGTAGAAAAAAATATATACAGCATGTATAAATGAGGATAAAAGAGGTAAGGAAATAGGCCATGGTGGCGAAGTAATTACAATATAGCAATTAAACACTGGAATGGTAGATGTGCAGAAGATGAATGTGCAAGTAGAGATACTGGGGTGCAAAGGAGCAAGATCAATAAATAAATACAGTATGGGGATGAGGTAGATTGGATGGGCACACAACTATTGTGTACATCAGCTCCACCTACTGATGCAGACGGGGTGTTCAGTAGGGCTGGTATTATCACAATACTTGGGTACCGATACGATATGTATTGCGATTCTCACAATTCTAAATTCAGCAAAAAAAGAAACATCCTCTCACTGTCAACTGCATTTATTTTCAGCAAACTTAACATGTGTAAATATTTGTATGAACATAACAAGATGCAACAACTGAGACATAAACTGATCAAGTTCCACAGACATGTGACTAACAGAAATGGAATAATGTGTCCCTGAACAAAGGAGGGGTCAAAATCAAAAGTAAAAATCTGTATCTGGTGTGGCCACCAGCTGCATTAAGTACTATAGTGTCTCCTTCTCATGGACTGCACCAGATTTGCCTGTTCGATTGCTACCCCACTCTTCCACCAAGGCACCTGCAAGTTCCCAGACATTTCTGGGGGGAGTGGCCCTAGCCCTCACCCTCCGATCCAACAGGTCCCAGACGTGCTCAATGGGATTGAGATCCGAGCTCTTCCCTGTCCATGGCAGAACACTGACATTCCTGTCTTGCACGAAATCACGCACAGGCTGGTGGCATTGTCATGCTGGAGGGTAATGTCAGGATGAGCCTGCAGGAAGGGTACCACATGAGGGAGGAGGATGTCTTCCCTGTAACACACAGCGTTCAGATTGCCTGCAATGACAACAAGCTCAGTCTGATGATGCTGTTACACACCGCCCCAGACCATGACGGACCCTCCACCTCGATCCTGCTCCAGAGTACAGGCCTTGGTGTAACGTTCATTCCTTTGACGATAAACGAGAATCCGACCATCACCCCTGGTGAGACAAAACTGTGACTCGCCAGTGAAGAGCACTTTTTGCCAGCCCTATCTGGTCCAGCGACGGTGGGTTTGTGCCCATAGGTGACGTTGTTGCCGGTGATGTCTGGTGAGGACCTGCCTAACAACAGGCCTACAAGCACTCAGTCCAGACTCTCTCGGCCTATTGCGGACAGTCTGAGCAGTGATGGAGGGATTGTGCTTTCCTGGTGTAACTCGGACAGTTGTTGATGCCATCCTGTACCTGTCCCGCAGGTGTGATGTTCGGACGTACCAATCCTGTGCAGGTGTAGTTACACGTGATCTGCCACTGTGAGGACAATCAGCTGTCCGTCCTGTCTCCCTGTAGCGTTGTCTTAGTCATCTCACAGTACGGACATTGCAATTTATTGCCCTGGCCACATCTGCAGTCCTCATGTCTCCTTGCAGCATGCCTAAGGCACATTCACGCAGATGAGCAGGGACCCTGGGCATCTTTCTTTTGGTGTTTTTCAGAGTCAGTAGAAAGGCCTCTTCAGTGTCCTAAGTTTTCAGAACTGTGACTTTAATTGCCTACAGTCTGTGAGCTGTTAGTATCTCAACGACTGTTCCACAGTTGCATGTTCATTCATTGTTTATGGTTCATTGAGCAAGCATGGGAAACAGTGTTTAAACCGTTTACAATGAAGATCTGTGAAGTTATTTGGATTTTTACGAATTATATTTGAAAGACAAGGTCCTGAAAAAGGGACGTTTCCTTTTTTGCTGAGTTTATATGTATTTTTATTCGATACTGTGATTTTATTCCGATTCGATGTTCAAAAACATATTGCTCACCATATGACTGCTACAGAGGGACAAGAGCGAGCCATGAGAAAACGAGTTTTGATCAGTGCTGGAAATAAAAGTGCTGAAAACTAATTGGCTCCTTATTTAAAAAGAAGATGGAGAACAATTTATGAAGGAAACGTTTTGGTGCAGGTACAGCCAACTACCCATTTTGCGATATTGTCAAAAACTATACGATATGCTATATTGTCAAAAATAATATCTCGATATGTCACTGTAGCGATTTTTACCCCATCGCTAGTGTTCAGTATATTATAGACACTGTAGTTCTGGAGAGTATGGGGGAGTTATTCCTAAATGCTGATCTTGGGTCCGTTTTGCATTTCCCCCACTAATGGTTAATGTTAGGAATGAATAAGGGGAAGCTGATCCTAGATTTGTACCTAGGGGAAACTTCTCCCTGGAGTGAATGTTAGGTAGACACAGTGCAGGCAATCACTGGAAATTGTTCACCGCTTAGTGTGTGGAGAACTGGCGCACCGGGACGATCCAAAAATAGACCCAGAGAGAACAGCTCCTCTTTGTGTTGGAGCAGATTAATGAATAAGGAAATGTTAAGAAAATATTTCACTACGGTGTCATTTCATGGGTAGGTCGCAGACAGCCAGCCGATCGTGTTGCTCCAAGAACATGAGTGATATGCAGTAATCTGAAAATCACAGAACACATATTGAAACACTTACACATGTAATGTAATTACCACATCATATCATCGCTAGCTCTGTAAATGTCTTTACTACATTACGGGAATTTAATCAATGTTTGTGGGAGCAGCTGCATCCACACATCCGCGAGAACAAGTATCCGAAAGGGAGCTGTATTCTCTCACACTGGCTTCATGCACTAATGTGTATTTTATAATGGGAAAACATCCCCACGTCATTCTGGCTGGCTAATGTCTTGACTTAGCCCGTAGTAAAATTTGATGCTGTGAAATTTTACAAGGTCAATAAAAGAGGAAGACAAATAGAAAATGACTACAAGATAAGGTTGCACAAACGTCGTCTTACACACAACCTACACTACGCAAAAGGCCGAAGGACAACATGTCCCCACTCCAACTAACACTTTTCAATCCCATTGAATTTAAAGCTACAGTCTGAGATTGGAAAGACAACAACATGGAAGAAGGAAATGTACTATTGAACAGATTCCCGGATCCCAGACAGTACCTTTAAATGGACAGCATTTATATTTTCTACTGAAAACAATTATGACAAGTATCGTTGCTCTGTCAAATTACCCTAGTGGAGCGTTGTAGACAACAGAACCGCAGCCTGAGACAGACAGAGAGAGGCAGAGTGACGTACATGAACGAACCAATGAATAAAAAATGAAACATTTGTTTAATACATAGGAACAACAAGCTCAGTCTGTATACACCGCTGACCTCCGTTGACAGAGCTCTTAGTTACATACACTACCGTTCAAAAGTTTGGGGTCACTTAGAAATGTCCTATATTGGGTCCATTAAAATAACATAAAATTGATCAGAAATACAGTGTAGACATTGTTAATGTTGTAAATGACTGTTATAGCTGGAAACTGCACATTTTTTAATGGAATATCTACATAGGCATACAGAGTTCCATTATCAGCAACCATCAGTCATGTGTTCCAATAGCATGTTGTGTTAGCTAATCCAAGTTTAGAATTTTAAAAGGCTAATTGATCATTAAAAAAACGTTTTGCAATTATGTTAGCACAGCTGAAAACTGTTGTGCTTATTAAAGAAGCAATAAAACTGGCCTTCTTTAGACTTGTTGAGTGTCTGGAGCATCAGCATTTGTGGGTTCGATTACAGGCTCAAAATGTCCTCTTGCTCAGTTGTGCACCGGGGCCTCCCACTCCTCTTTCTATTCTCGTTAGAGCCAGTTTGTGCTGTTCTGTGAAGGGAATAGTACACAGCGTTGTACAAGAGCTTCAGTTTCTTGGCAATTTCTCGCATGGAATAGCCTTAATTTCTCAGAACAAGAATAGACTGACGAGTTTCAGAAGAAAGTTATTTGTTTCTGGACATTTTGAGCCTGTAATCGAACCCACAAATGCTGATGCTCCAGACACTCAACTAGTCTAAAGGCCAGTTTTATTGCTTCTTTAATCAGGACAACAGTTTTCAGCTGTCCTAACATAATTGCAAAAGGGTTTTCTAATGATCAATTAGCCTTTTAAAATGATTAACTTAGATTAGCTAACACAATGTGACATTGGAACACAGGAGTGATGGTTGCTGATAATGGGTCTCTGTACGCCTATGTAGATATTCCATAAAAAAAATCTGCCGTTTCCAACTACAATAGTCCTTTACAACATTAACAATGTCTACACTGTATTTCTGATCAATTTGATGTTATTTAATGGACAATTTATTTATTTTTCTTTCAAAAACAAGGATATTTCTAAGTGACCCCAAACTTTTGAACGGTAGTGTATGTCTTTGTGTCCTGTGTCCTTGTCTGTGTGTGGAGGAGGGGAGTGGGTGGGGTGGTGGAAGGGTAGGGTGTGTGTGTGTGTGTGTGTGTGTGTGTGTGTGTGTGTGTGTGTGTGTGTGTGTGTGTGTGTGTGTGTGTGTGTGTGTGGGGGTGTGCGTGTGTGCGTGCGTGAGAATGTACTGGTATCCCTCTCTCAATCTCACGCTTTCTGTGTGTGTGTGTGCCATTTCAGGGCATGAGCAACAAGGTTTAACTTTCATTTTAATTTGATCTCCCTCCTGGTTCTCTGCTTTCCTGTTAGTCTGGCATATTTGCCGCTCCACTCATCACTGATCAGACAGCTGATGTATCACTCC